>NC_047107.1:59071648-59344148 GCF_902500255.1 Thalassophryne amazonica | reverse complement strand
CTCTGCTTTGAGGAAGATATTGGAGGGGAAAATGATCTTTATACTTTGTGGAGTTTTGCTGTCTCTGTGCCTACAAGCCACAGTGCTGTTGTTTCTGTTCATTGTGCATTAAAGATATGGACATCATGCCACTGATGCTTGTTTATTTCTGCAGTGTTGTAGGACAAGTCAAAATCTCTATAAAAGAAGTGGGCCAAATTTCTTAATAAGCCTGTATCAGAAATATCTTATTCTCACCATATTATCTTATCTTGGTAAGATACCAAATTTGTAGTCTCAACTCCAAGAACATTTTAATTATAACTGCATTAGTTTAAAAAAATCTTTAAATTGTTTTTGAAATCTCATTATCTTGATTTTCATTTTGCTGTTAAAACCAGTTTGATTCTTTTAGGTGTTTTTACATTTGCCATATTGTGTTATATGTATCAGTATCCTATAAAGTCCATATTAATGTTGTGAAAATTCAGCCATATTTCTCTCTGGAGGTGCTGTCTTGGTCTCTGAGTTAATATATATCCAGTGTATTATATGTTGTGGACTATAAGCTTTACTAATAAAGTGTATAAGCACTTGGTATATTCATTGGTATTGGAAGTTATTGCAGGTTGTAGTCATCAGTGATCTAACACATGAAATATATGCAAATGTCAGAAATTACCTATCTTAATTTCTTGGCAACTCCAGTAAGTTTCTTACACCCCTGTCACACCTTGACGATTTAGCCAGCTTATGCTGACCATATCAAAACCGCTAGTATACGTTGTAATACGGTGAGTACATCGAAAAATTTTAGGCATGTACAGTATTTTTGACATATGTCAGCGTATGGCTCATATGTCCCGTATTTGCAGGCCGTAAGTTGTAGATAAGTTATGCGATTGCTGACTGGCTGAACAACTGAAAGCTGCAGTCCTCATGTGAACAGTTCAGACTGTTTCTAATCTTAAAACCATTCACACACAAGAAGTCCCTCTGAACCAGAACCAGAGAACACCGGCGCTTAAAGTCACAGGGCCTCATTCATTTACGTCAGAGTTTACCACAGACATCAGTCGATTCTTCAGCATTCTGTACGCAATGAAAATAAATTACATGAATCCACCAAGACAAAAATTAAATTAAAAAATGTTAAATTACTCTATTGTTTGGCCTCCATGTGGAGCAGAGAGGCCGAGCGACTGCGTACGCGTGCTCGATGATGCACTCATCAAAATGTACGTGCTCCACCTGCCAGACTAAAGGGTTCTGCTGGTGGTGGAAATGCAAACCAAGCCAGAGTAAACCATTCCAGCCCGCACCACAAAGTGCAGTACCAACCCGGACCACTCGGTGGAAACGGGGCTGTCAGCATACACTGGCTAAATCCTCATGGTGGGACAGCTGCATAACTTATTAGCCATATGCCAACATATTCGGCGCATTTTTCATATGTCTGCATACGCTGGCTGAATCGTCAAGGTGTGACAGGACCCTTGCAGTTGTAACTTTTAGTTTTGACAATAAGAGAAACAAAATGTTGGTGCCTTTGTTGCTGCAGGAGACCCATGTCATTCACAACTATAAGGAGGACTTTTATGGGGAGGTTCTTAGTGTTGTCATGGTGGGTTACATCCGTGAAGAAAAGAGCTTCAGCTCCCTTGGTATGACATCTCTTCTTTCTTTTCTTGCTGACACGGAGTTTGAAAATATTTTCTCAAATTCACTTTTTGACTTTGTCTCACTTTTTAACCTTTTGTTTACACTCATGTTCATGCTGTTTCTTCATGTTCTTGTTTCTTTTATCACTTTTTCCACTGCTTGACTTAAGCTGTCTGTTCTCCTTTCTGACAGAAGCCCTCAAAGCAGCCATCAACAGTGACATTGAGGAGGCCAAAGTGAAGTTGGAGCTTCCAGAGCATCTCAAACTCAGAGAAGATAACTTCTTCACCAGTGTCCACAGTTCATCCTCAACCCAGTCCGCCACAAACACGTCCACACCTCACAGCATCATAAATGGTCACTAACAGCTGACTGTGCCTGCAGAACTTTCTGCATACATTCAGTGTACACAGGTACGTGCACGTGCTGTCTGTAATCTAGACTGCATTGTCCTGAACTGTCTTAGTCGCAATCATAATTGTGATTTTATTTTTTTTAATTTCATTTCATTCAGTCTTCAGTGTTTACAGTGTTTTGCATCTCTGTGGGATTGTTGCAAACATCTAGTTGTTCTTGGATGTTAATTTATCCATTTTCCCATTATGACATCATCAGACACCAAACCTGTGTGAGACATACTGGTCCTACTGTATATTTGGGTAAATCGTTCTGTAAGGGCTTGTCCAAGACTGTAAAAGTACAATGCAGCATGAGCAAAAAATACACTACATGCATCTTAGTTGTAATAATTTATATATAAAGAACAGTAATAGTTGCATGTAACTGTGTGAATACTACCTACCCACTGATAAATAGTTACTTTGTCATTCCTTTCTGTTGAGCTATATTTTAAGAAGGTTTGGGCATTATCTGTAACATAAACACAGATCACACAGAGATCATTTTATGCAAATGTGGTTGAATGCATCATAAATAACGTGACATAAATGTAATTGTCATTTTCATTTTTGTTTCCCTTGTTTGTGAAAAAAGGTAACATGGAAAGTAAGTTAATGTGACCTTACTCTTCAGTTAAATGCAAGCCTTGTTCTGTTTCACTGCCCTTACAAATGAATAATCCTTTTATTTCAGATCACATTCAATTTTCCTGGCCAAATGTTCTGCATTTTCCTCATGATTTTGTTTCTGTATTTTCTCCACTATCAAACAAGTCTGGCGGTCATACAACCTTCATTCTTTTCTGTTAGATGGCAAAAGTAGCCAGTTGCAAGATTTAAAGGTTAGAATAAGCTCAACATACTTGGCTGTACTTGTTGAAGTGTCCTTAAATTATTAGCCTGTTGGTTGGGTCCTGTGTTTGTGTTCAGCCTGAGACTGAGTTTGTTACACATAGTGAAACTTTAATGAGCAAGATGAGGTTTCTAGATTATTTCAGTGCTCAAACATTTACACAGCAAACTAGTGTTTGAATATTAATCCATTCATTAAAGTTTGAAAGAATTAACTCACAGAAGCTTGAACACTGTATCCCACACTGATGTCTAAGATACATTTTAATTACTGTTGTATGCAAAGGTTTGGGCATCCCTGATGATTTTTATGATTTTCCTTTATAAATCATTGGTTGTCTGGATCAGAAATTTCAGTTAAATATATCACATAGCAGACAAACACACTGGTAATTGAGAAGTGAAATGAAGTTTCTAGTATTTACAGAAAGTGTGCAAAAATGATTTAAACAAATTTTGGCAGGTGCATAAATTTTGGCACCCTTGTCATTTTATTGATTTGAATACATTTAGCACTAATTATTGGAACACAAAATTGGTAAGCATATTGACCCCTGACCTCCTTACACAGGTGAATACAATCATGAGAAAGGGTATTTAAGGTGGCCATTTGCAAATGTTTCCCGTCTTTGCATCTCTTCTAATGAATGGCAACACAGGAGCCTCTAAACACCTCGGAAATGACCTGAAAACAAAGATTGTTCAACATCATGGTTTAGGGGAAGGATACAAAAAGCTATCTCAGAGATTTCAGCTGTCAGTTTCCACTGTGAGGAACATAGTGAGGAAATGGAAGACCGCAGGCACAGTACTAGTTAAGGCCCAAAGTGGCAGGCCAAGAAAAATCTCAGATAAGCTGAAGCGAAGGATGGTGAGAACAGTCACAGTCAACCCACAGACCTGCTCCAAAGACCTACAGTAGTGTTCAGAATAATAGTAATGCTATGTGACTAAAAAGATTAATCCAGGTTTTGAGTATATTCTTTATTGTTACATGGGAAACAAGGTACCAGTAGATTCTCACAAATCCAACAAGACCAAGCATTCATGATATGCACACTCTTAAGGCTATGAAATTGGGCTATTAGTAAAAAAGTAGAAAAGGGGTTGTTCACAATAATAGTAGCATCTGCTGTTGACGCTACAAACTCAGAACTATTATGTTCAAACTGCTTTTTTAGCAATCCTGTGAATCACTAAACTAGTGTTTAGCTGTATAACCACAGTTTTTCATGATTTCTTCACATCTGCCAGGCATTAATTTTGTCTGTTTGGAACCAAGATTTTGCTCATTTACTAGTGTGCTTGGGGTCACTGTCTTGTTGAAACACCCATTTCAAGGGCATGTCTTCTTCAGCATAAGGCAACATGACCTCTTCAAGTATTTTGACATATCCAAACTGATCCATGATACCTGGTATGTGATATATATAGGCCCAACACCATAGTAGGAGAAACATGCCCATATCATGATGCTTGCACCACCATGCTTCACTGTCTTCACTGTGAACTGTGGCTTGAATTCAGAGTTTGGGGGTCGTCTCACAAACTGTCTGTGGCCCTTGGACCCAAAAAGAACAGTTTTACTCTCATCAGTCCACAAAATATTAATCCATTTCTCTTTAGGCCAGTTGATGTGTTCTTTGGCAAATTTTAACCTCTTCTGCACATGTCTTTTATTTAACAGAGGGACTTTGTGGGGGATTCTTGCAAATAAAATAGCTTCACACAGGCGTCTTCTAACTGTCACAGCACTTACAGGTAACTCCAGACTGTCTTTGATCATCCTGGAGCTGATCAGTGGGAGAGCCTTTGCCATTCTGGTTATTCTTCTGTCCATTTTGATCGTTGTTTTCCATTTTCTTCCACGCGTCTTTTTTTTTTTTGTCCATTTTAAAGCATTGGAGATCATTGTAGATGAACAGCCTATAATTTTTTGCACCTGCATATAAGTTTTCCCCTCGCCAATCAACTTTTTACTCAAACTACGCTGTTCTTCTGAACAATGTCTTGGACGTCCCATTTTCCTCAGGCTTTCAAAGAGAAAAGCATGTTCAACAGGTGCTAGATTCATCCTTAAATAGGGGACACCTGATTCACACCTGTTTGTTCCACTAAATTGACAAACTCACTGACTGACTGCCACACTACTATTATTGTGAACACCCCCTTTTCTACTTTTTTTTTTTTTTTTACTAATAGCCCAGTTTCATAGTCTTAAGAGTGTGCGTATCATGAATGCTTGGTCTTGTTGGATTTGTGAGAATCTACTGAATCTACTGGTACCTTGTTTCCCATGTAACAATAAGAAATATACTCAAAGTTAATATTTTTAGTCACATAGCACTACTATTATTCTGAACACTACTGTACAACATAATCTTGCTGCAGATAGTGTCCCTGTGCATCGTTCAACTACACAGCGCACTTTGCACAAAGAGATGCTCTATGATGCTGTAATGCAGGGGAAGCCTTTTCTACGTACATGCCACAAACAAAGCTGCTTGAGGTATGCTAAAGCACATTTGGACAAGCCAGCTTTATTTTGGAATAAGGTGCTGTGGACTGATGAAACTAAAATTGAGTTATGTGGACATAACAAGGGGCGGTATGTATGGCTGAAAAAGAACACAGCATTCCAAGAAAAATACTTGCTATCTACAGTAAAATTTGGAGGTGGTTCCATCATGCTGTGTGGCCAGTGCAGGTACTGGGAATCTTGTTAAAGTTGAGGGTCACATGGATTCCAGTCAGTATCAACACATTCTTGAGAACAATGTTCATGAATCAGTGACAAAGCTGAAGTTGTGCCAGGGCTAGATCTTTCAACAAGAAAATGACCCTAAACACTGCTCGAAATCTACTAAGGTATTCATGCAGAGGAACAAGTACAACATTCTGGAATGGCCATCTCAGTTGCCAGACCTGAATATTATTGAAAATTTGTGGTGTGATTTTTAAGTGGGTTGTCCATGTTCAGAAACCAACAAACCTGAGATGTGTTGTAAGGAAGAATGGTCCAAAATGCCTTCAATCAGAATCCAGACTCTCATTGGAAGCTATAGGAAGCATTTAGAGGCTGTTATTTCCGCAAAAGGAGGATCTACTAAATATTGATGCATTTTTTTCTGTTGGGGTGCCCAAATTTATGCACTTGCCTAATTTTGTTTAAAGAATTATTGCACACTTTCTGTAAATCCTAGAAACTTCATTTCACTTCTCAAATATCACTGTGTTTGTCTGCTATATAGTATATTTAACTGAAATTTCTGATCCAAACAACCAATGATTTATAAAGGAAAATAATGGAAATCATCAGGGGTGCCCAAACCTTTAGCTACAACTGTATTTTTATTGAACTACTAATGACAAGTGATTGTTAAAATCTTCTTTACGCTGTATCAGGCATGATTGCATGTGTTTCATATTTTCACACTTCAACATTCTGTCAAATATAGAGTTATAGACTTATGTAAAGTTCTGCAAATTTATTAAAATATTTTAAATCGCATATATAATCGTCATATAACCCTACTGTTCTCTTTAGCTTTACCTGTAGTCCTTTAAATTGCTTCGTTTCTGTATTTTTCTAAAGCAGCTTAGTGTCTTTATGAATAGACATACGCTACATTTAAAATGTTGAAAGGTTTTTAAATTATATGAAACCAGACAACTAAAGTATCATTAAACCATCTACATAGTTGCCATGTGACATGTAAGTGGGGATCTAATTCATCCTTGAATGAATAACATGGAAGTCTGAGAGGTACATAAATATTAATTTAAAATGAGCTTTAATCCTTGTCTACAACCCCTGGCAAAAATTATGGAATCACCGGCCTCAGAGGATGTTCATTCAGTTTAATTTTGTAGAAAAAAAGCAGATCACAGACATGACACAAAACTGAAGTAATTTCAAATGGCAACTTTCTGGCTTTAAGAAACACTATAAGAAATCAAGAAAAAAAGATTGTGGCAGTCAGTAACGGTTACTTTTTTAGACCAAGCAGAGGGAAAAAAATATGGAATCACTCAATTCTGAGGAAAAAATTATGGAATCACCCTGTAAATTTTCATCCCCCAAATTAACACCTGCATCAAATCAGATCTGCTCATTGCCATTGACCCTATGCCATGGCATTGACCCTATGTGTCTTTTTGCAAGGAATGTTTTTGCAGTTTTTGCTCTATGGCAAGATGCATTATCATCTTGAAAAATGATTTCATCATCCCCAAACATCCTTTCAATTGTCCAAAATATCAACATAAACTTGCGCATTTATTGATGATGTAATGACAGCCATCTCCCCAGTGCCTTTACCTGACATGCAGCCCCATATCATCAATGGCTGTGGAAATTTACATGTTCTCTTCAGGCAGTCATCTTTATAAATCTCATTGGAACGGCACCAAACAAAAGTTCCAGCATCATCACCTTGCCCAATGCAGATTTGAGATTCATCACTGAATATGACTTTCATCCAGTCATCCACAGTCCACAATTGCTTTTCCTTAGCCCATTATAACCTTGTTTTTTTCTGTTTAGGTGTTAATGATGCCTTTCGTTTAGCTTTTCTGTATATAAATCCCACTTCCTTTCGGTTTCTTACAGTTCGGTCACAGACATTGACTCCAGTTTCCTCCCATTTGTTCCTCATTTGTTTTGTTGTACATTTTTCGATTTTTGAGACATATTGCTTTAAGTTTTCTGTCTTGACGCTTTGATGTCTTCCTTGGTCTACCAGTATGTTTGCCTTTAACAACCTTCCCATGTTGTTTGTATTTGGTCATCAGTTTAGACACAGCTGACTGTGAACAACCAACATCTTTTGCAACATTGCGTGATGATTTACTCTCTTTTAAGAGTTTGATAATCCTCTCCTTTGTTTCAATTGACATCTCTCGTGTTGGAGCCATGATTCATGTCAGTCCACTTGGTGCAACAGCTCTCCAAGGTGTGTTCACTCCTTTTTAGATGCAGACTAACGAGCAGATCTGATATGATGCAGGTGTTAGTTTTGGGGATGAAAATTTACAGGGTGATTCCATAATTTTTTCCTCAGAATTGAGTGATTCCATATTTTTTTCCTCTGCTTGGTCTAAAAAAGTAACCGTTACTGACTGCCACAATCTTTTTTTCTTGATTTCTTATAGTGTTTCTTAAAGCCAGAAAGTTGCCATTTGAAATGACTTTAGTTTTGTGTCATGTCTGTGATCTGCTTTTTTTCTACAAAATTAAACAACTGAATGAACATCCTCTGAGGCCGGTGATTCCATAATTTTTGCCAGGGGTTGTACTTGTCCATTAGAGCTGCAAGAATGATTGCTTATTAATCTACTATTAAATTATCAATCAACAGATGTTTTTAAAATATATTAATCTTTTTTTTTTTATTAAATTTCCTAATTTTCTCATTACAGCTTCTTAAATGTGAATATTTTCTGGTTTGGTATTTGTTTTTTTACCTCCTCTCTGGCAATAAACTGAATATCTTGAAGCTGGTGTGACAAAATGAGGCATCTGAAGGTGTCATCTTGTCGCCTGGAAAACATTGATCATTAGTTTCCACCATTTTATTACTTTTTTTTTTGACCTATCAACGAATTTGTTGAGAAAACAAATGATTAATCGAATATGAAAATAATTTAGTTGCTGTCCTTTTTCCATCAGATTGTATATAAATATGTTGCAAAAAATGTCGCTGAAAACGTTTCCTATTTGGCACTTATAAAAGGAGCAATTGTTCACATTCAATGTGTAGATCATCACTGCTACATCAGAACTGTGAAGCTCTTAATGTACAGAACAAAAATCTCAGAAACCTCACTGAAAGTCCAAACTGTAATGTGTTTTTGTTTGTTTGTTTCCTCCAAACCTGTGGAAATTGGAAAGGGTATTTATTTTAAAGAAAATGTGTTTCAGCATTATTGAAGTAAAGTCAAAGGGGATGTTCCAGCTCATTTGCGATGGTTTGTTTTCTGTTTAAAACAAGGACCATTGTTGCTGCATGTGAAGTGTAATGTTCAATCATTCATGTGTTTTATGTAATTAAAGATAATATAAAAGCCATTGTGGGCTTACGTCTCACTTACTGATGGGAAAGTGTTATTGAGATATATTTGGATGTCCTAAATTTAAATGTACTTAAAATAACACCTGAGTTTAATGCGTTTAAAAAGTAGCACCTTGCCTCTATGTGCACAAGACCTTGGTGAATCATGTTAGCACTTTGAAAATCTACATGTCAACAAAATTAAAACTGTCTGTGCTTATGACCTAATGGGGCAGTAATGGCTGGTGTGCAGTCTGTGTTGTCTGTCGTAAGAACACAAGTTTATCTCTGTTCTTCCATGTCTGAATAAAGGTCAAATTTTATATGCTTTTCAGGAGGTTTACCTCAGGTTTGACCTTGACGATAAAGCAATTGGATAAATATAAAATGTTTTGGAGAACACATTGTTACATAGAGATAGTGATTTTGTTTAGGTGACCTGTGTTAAATACAGTCTTTGTCAAAATATCTTGCAAGGTCAAAGTAAACACAAAACCCAAGTGTTTTATGCAAGGCACTCAGTCACCTCATGGTTTTGGTTTTTATGTACATGTTACAGAGGTATGGTTTCTGGATGAGCAACAAGAAAATATAACTCCAGTTGTAATTTGTACCTACAGTAAGGCAAATAAGTATTTGATCCATGGTCAATTTTGCAACTTCCCACCTACAAAGAATGGAGAGGGTTGTAATTTTTATCATAGGTACACTTCAACTGTGAGACAGAATAAAAAATAAGTAAATCAGACAATCACATTGTATGATTTTTTTTTTTTTTTTAAAATAAGTTTTTGATAAAATAGAAAAACAAACCTTAATATTTGGTACAAAAACCTTTGTTTGCAATTACAGAAGTCAGATGTTTCCTGTACTTCTTGACCAAGTTTGTACACACTGCAGTAGGGATTTTGGTGCACTCCTCCATGCAGATCTTCTCCAGATCTTTCAGATTTCAAGTTTCAACTCCATCCAGAGATTTCCTATTAAGTTCAGGCCTAGAGACTGTTCAGGCCACTCCAGGACCTTGAAATGCTTCTTACGGAGCCCCTCCTTAGTTGCCCTGGCTGTGTGTTTGGGGTCATTGTCATGCTGGAAGACCCAGCCATGACCCATTTTCAATGCTGTTACTGAGGGAAGGAGGTTGTTTGCCAAAATCTTACGATACATGACCCCATCCATCCTCCCTTCAGTATGGTGCAGTCATCCTCTCCCGTTTGCAGAAAAACACCCCCAAAAATGATGTTTCCACCCCCCATGCTTCACGGTTGGGACAGTGTCCTTGGGGTTGTTCTCATCCTCCAAACAAACATACCAAAAAGCTCTATTTTGGTCTCATCTGACCACGTGACCTTCTCCCATGCCTTCTCTGGATCATCCAGATGGTCACTGGTGAACTTCATGCGGTCCTGGACATGTGCTAGCTTGAGCAGGGAGGTCTTGTGTGCCCTGCAGGATTTTAAACCATGACGGCATAGTGTGTTACTAATGTAATCTTTGCGACTGTGGTCCCAGCTCTCTTCAGGTCATCGACCAGGTCTGCTCTCCCATGTAGTTCTGGGCTTTCTAGGAATCATCCTTATCCTGCATGGTGAGATCTTGCATGGAACCCCAGACTGAGGAAGGTTGATTTCTAATAATTACGCCAACAGTTTTTGCCTTCTCACCAAGCTGCTTGCCTATTGTCCTGTAGCCCATCCCAGCCTTGTGCAGGTGTACAACTTTGTCCCTGGTGTCCTTAGACAGCTCTTTGGTCTTGGTCATGGTGGATAGGTTGGAGTGTGATTGATTGTGTGTGGACAGGTGCCTTTTATACAGGTAACGAGTTCAAACAGGTGCAATTAATAAAGGTAATGCAGAATAAGCGGACTTCGTAAAGAAAAACTAATGGATCTGTGAGAGCCAGAATTATTCCTGGTTGGTAGGTGATCAGTTGCTGAAATAAGCAGTGATGTCCCTGAAAAAGACATTGCTTGGATGGCAACATGTGTTGCTCCAAAACCTGGATGTACCTTTCAGCATTGATGGTGCCATCATAGATGTGTAAGTTGCCCACGCCATGGGCAGTAACACACCCCCATACCATCACAGATGCTGGCTTTTGAACTTTGCGCTGGTAACAATCTGGATGGTCTTTTCCTCTTTAGTCCAGAGGACACAACGTCCATGATTTCCAAAAACAATTTGAAATGTGGCCTGATCAGACCACAGCACACTTTCCCACTTTGCATCTGTCCATTTCAAATGAGCTCGGGCCCACAGAAGGCAGTGGCGTTTCTGGATGTTGTTCATGTATGGCTTTCACTTTCCATGGTAGAGTTTTAGTTCACACTTGTAGATGTAGCAACAAACTGTGTTAACCGACAATGGTTTTCTTAAGTGTTCCTGAGCCCACACGGTAAGCTCCTTTACACAATGGTGTCTTTTTTAATGCAGTGCCGCCTGAGGGATTGAAGGTCAGGGGCATTCAATGTTGGTTTTCAGCATTGCCGCTTATGTGAAGAAAGTTCTCCAAATTCTCTGACTCTCATAATTATATTAGACTGTAGATGATGGAATCCCTAAATTCCTTGCAGTTGAACGTTGAGAAACATTGTTCTTAAACTGTGGACTATTTTTTTTCACGCAGTTCACAAAGTGGTGATCTTCACCCCATCTTTGCTTGTGAACGGCTGAGCCATTTGGGGATGCTCCTTTTATACCCAATCATGACACCTAAAATTAGTGTCCTCAGTTCACTTATTGAGTGTTGTTAGAAGGAAAGGTGATGTAACA
The DNA here is from genome assembly GCF_902500255.1 of Thalassophryne amazonica. Taxonomy (NCBI): domain Eukaryota; kingdom Metazoa; phylum Chordata; class Actinopteri; order Batrachoidiformes; family Batrachoididae; genus Thalassophryne; species Thalassophryne amazonica. The sequence continues at coordinate 59,332,432 of NC_047107.1, read as the reverse complement.
CAGTGGTAAACATACCACTGTCCCAACTTTTTTGAAACATGTTGCAGACATCCATTTCAAAATGAGCAAATATTAGTTTATCAGTTTGAACATTAAATATCTTGTAAAAGAGAAAAACAGCTGGTGCAACACAAATGGGAACTGAAAAATTTAATAAGGTGCTGAAAACATACAAAAATGTACAGAGGGACTAACGTTTCGAGTCCTACAAAGACAAGGATGGTACAGCTTAAAACGAAGCATTACTGGAATTAAAAAAAAAAAAAAAAATTTATAAACATTGGCACAATCTTAAGAGTGATCCCACATTTAAAGACATCTGTGCTGAACCACCTAAATTTATATTTAGGCGTGCCCGAAATATTCGTGATAGACTTGTTCATTCAGATATGATTATTCCCATCTCAACTGCGTGGCCTTCCAGCCCACCAAAAGGTTTCTTTAGATGTGGTAATTGTGCACATTGTTCTAATTCCACTAATGCTTCATTTTTCTCTCATCCTCGTACTGGTAAGCAATATTCTATTTCTTCATTTATCAATTGTAATACTACATGTGTAGTATATCTCTTAAAATGCCCTTGTGGATTGGCATATATTGGCCAAACAAAATGTCGACTTAAATTGCGGATAGCTGAACATAAAACAGCAATCCGTACTCAGAACCTAACTTATGCCATAGCAAGGCATTATAACAGGCCTGTCATGGCTCCCCAGCATCCTTAAAATTTGGGGGGATTGAGAGAATCACAGCTCCACCTAGAGGAGGTGATATCATTAAAAAACTTTTATGCAGAGAAGCATTTTGGATTTATACTTTAGGCACCTAGGAACCTTTTGGTTTGAATGAAGAACTAAAATTTACTTGTTTTCTCTAATATTAATAATTGTTTTTTATTCTGGTTTTAGTTATGTTTGTTTTGGGACAGTGTGTCTCTAATCATGAACTGATGACTGAGTGAGTGCTGTGTTTGACGGATGGTCATGCCCCTTTGGAAGCATTAGGACACCTGTTTCTTAGTATTTAAGCTGTACCATCCTTGTCTTTGCAGGACTCTGAAGATATGACTTTCACGTCGAAATGTTAGTCCCTCTGTACATTTATGTATGTTTTCAGCACCTTATTAAATTTTTCAGCACCTATTTCTGTGTTGCACCAGCTGTTTTTCTCTTTTACAAATCAGTCCTATCTGGTTGCACCAGATTTGTTTGTGCTATACAGAAGCGTGGAGAACTCTCCTTTTTTGTTCATTAAATATCTTGTCTTTGTGGTGTATTCAATTGAATATACGAGTAGTTTGAAGAGGATTTGCAAATCATTGTATTCTGTTTTTATTTACATTTTACACTATGTCCCAACTTCACTGGAATTGGGGTTGTAGAATAAATCAATCAATCAATTTTATTTATATAGCGCCAAATCACAACAAACAGTTGCCCCAAGGCGCCTTATATTGTAAGGCAAGGCCATACAATAATTACGGAAAAACCCCAATGGTCAAAACGACCCCCTGTGAGCAAGCACTTGGCAACAGTGGAAGGAAAAACTCCCTTTTAACAGGAAGGAACCTCCAGCAGAACCAGGCTCAGGGAGGGCCAGTCTTCTGCTGGGACTGGTTGGGGCTGAGGGAGAGAACCAGGAAAAAGACATGCTGTGGAGGGGAGCAGAGATCAATCACTAATGATTAAATGCAGAGTGGTGCATACAGAGCAAAAAGAGAAACAAACACTCGTGCATCACGGGAACCCCCCAGCAGTCTAAGTCTATAGCAGCATAACTAAGGGATGGCTCAGGGTCACCTGATCCAGCCCTAACTATAAGCTTTAGCAAAAAGGAAAGTTTTAAGCCTAATCTTAAAGTAGAGAGGGTGTCTGTCTCCCTGATCTGAATTGGGAGCTGGTTCCACAGGAGAGGAGCCTGAAAGCTGAAGGCTCTGCCTCCCATTCTACTCTTAAAAACCGTAGGAACTACAAGTAAGCCTGCAGTCTGAGAGCGAAGCGCTCTATTGGGGTGATATGGTACTATGAGGGTCCCTAAGATAAGATGGGACCTGATTATTCAAAACCTTATAAGAAGAAGAATTTTAAATTCTATTCTAGAATTAACAGGAAGCCAATGAAGAGAGGCCAATATGGGTGAGATATACTCTCTCCTTCTAGTCCCTGCTAGCACTCTAGCTGCAGCATTTTGAATTAACTGAAGGCTTTTCAGGGAACTTTTAGGACAACCTGATAATAATGAATTACAATAATCCAGCCTAGAGGAAATAAATGCATGAATTAGTTTTTCAGCATCACTCTGAGACAAGATCTTTCTAATTTTAGAGATATTGCGCAAATGCAAAAAAGCAGTCCTACATATTTGTTTAATATGCGCATTGAATGACATATCCTGATCAAAAATGACTCTAAGATTCTCACAGTATTACTAGAGGTCAGGGTAATGCCATCCAGAGTAAGGATCTGGTTAGACACCATGTTTCTAAGATTTGTGGGGCCAAGTACAATAACTTCAGTTTTATCTGAGTTTAAAAGGAAATTAGAGGTCATCCATGTCTTTATGTCTGTAAGACAATCCTGCAGTTTAGCTAATTGGTGTGTGTCCTCTGGCTTCATGGATAGATAAAGCTGGGTATCATCTGCGTAACAATGAAAATTTAAGCAATGCCGTCTAATAATACTGCCTAAGGGAAGCATGTATAAAGTGAATAAAATTGGTCCTAGCACACAAATGTAATTTGCAAAAAAATACATAAAGTCTATAAATTAATTGTACTTATTTTAAACTACTGTGCATTAATTCCATCATCTTGTACAACTCTTACCACAAATCTAAGCTCACTTGCACATTTCACTAAACATTTATAAATATTACTTTCCACGACGGTTTTAAAAAAGTTTCTGAAGACAAGCTGAAGACAAAATGTGTCAAAAGCTCAGAGAAAATATTTCATAATCACAGTAGAGATCTGTGTTATTGTGTTCTGAATAGAGATGTACACACACACACAAAGTGCACTTCTCAGAATGTCATTGAAGCACCAATGCTGAAAGATCAACAGATTAGCTTTCACTGAAAATTTGCTTAATTTAACAGGATACACAGCACAATTGACAGATTAAATAAAGGTCCGTACAATACAGGAATACTGAAACACTTTAAATCAGGTGAGAGAAGCAAAATTTAAATGAACATTCTGCCAAACTCAGGCTGCGGGATTATGGGCAGAGATTTTATAGTCAACATTTGTACACTGGCTTCATGTGGACTGAAACTGTTACATTATTCTGCTTGGTCCAAAGCTTTTACTGCAGTAAATGAATAGATTTGTCTGCCATTTTCTTTTTTAAATTAAGAAAGCGTGTTTGAATATGTAATGTCTGTAATTTGTGTAATGTCTGTAATTTATGCCGTTACCCACATGTTTCAATTTAGCATGATAAAACGGGGATACAGCTACATTAATGAAAGTTAAACTTCTCTTTAATTGGAGTTATGTAGAGTGATTAACAGAAAAGATCATCTTCACATTGATTTAATTAAGATGATTTTGCACAGTGTGACTGAAAAACATTACCTGAACCTGCAAGTGGTGGATGTGGCCATGTTTCAGGTTTGTGTCATCAACATTAGCCCACAGGGCTGACTTTACCTAAACTTTATGGGGGGAAAAGTTTAAAACTAGAGCACTGTGCACAAACCTCCACCAACACTATTTTCAATTCCACAAATCTTTACCTTTGAAAAAAATTTCAAGATGAAAGCCCTGTTTAGAAGTAGCTTTTCACAAGATAAAATACAAAACATAGGTCAAAGGGCTTTTCAATTTCAATTTATTTTCATTTATATAGCGCCAAATCATAACAAAGTTGCCTCAAGGGGCTTCACACAAAGTCTAACCTACCACCCCCAGAGCAAGCACACAATTCAAGTGATAGTGAGTGCCAGTCTGGACCTCACTTTCAAATATGAAGTGATTGGGACACGTTTGTTTAAGATATAATGTTAAAATACGAGGTCTGTGATGAAAAAAGCGGTCCTTTTTATTTTTTCAAAAAATAAATGGATTTGATTCATATGTTTTTACGTCAGACAAGCTTGAACCTCGTGCGCATGCGTGAGTTTTTTCACGCGTGTCGGTGACGTCATTCGCCTGTGGGCAGTCTTTGAGTGAGGAGTCGCCCACCCTCTCGTCGATTTTTCATTGTTTAGGAATGGCTCAGAGACTGCTGCTTTGTTTGATAAAAATTTTTTCAAAACCTGTAAGGCACAACTGAGTGGACACCATTCGATAAATTCAGCTGGTTTTTGGTAAAAATTTTAACGGCTGATGAGAGATTTTGGTCTGGTAGTGTCCGCTTTAAGGACGGCCCACGGCACAAAAAAAACACCTCCGTGTTGAAAACCATTTGTAAAATTCAGGCGGCTTTTGATGGCTTTCAACAAGTGAGTAACTGAGAAATTGTTTAACAGCTTGGGCATGTTCCAACTTGCCTGTTAAGGTTTCCAACAGAGGTTTTTCCTGTCGCGACCCCCGCGGTCGGGTCCGGCCCGACATGCGACTCTGCCGCACGTTCTTTCATTACAAAATGTCGTTAACAATGGAATGTCCGAATAAACTCCTCATGCCGACTTCTTCTGAAAGTTCTCTGTTCTCTGACGACTTACTGGGTCAACAGAGCCTGAAATGTGGAAGTTTTCAACTTGAAACGGCGAGACGCTGCCGCCTCAAAGCGCAGATCGCCGTCAGGTGCCGTGGGCCGTCCTTAAAGCGACACTACCAGACCAAAATCTCTCATCAGCCGTTAAAATTTTTACCAAAAACCAGCTGAATTTATCGAATGGTGTCCACTCAGTTGTGCCTTACAGGTTTTGAAAAAATTTTATCAAACAAAGCAGCAGTCTCTGAGCCATTCCTAAACAATGAAAAAATCGACGAGAGGGTGGGCGACTCCTCACTCAAAGACTGCCCACAGGCGAATGACGTAACCGACAGGCGTGAAAAAACTCTCGCATGCCCACGAGGGTTCAAGCATGTCTGATGTAATCACACGTGATTCAAATCCATATGGTTTTTGAAAAAAATAATAAGGTCCGTTGCTTTATCACAGACCTCGTATACATTAAATGGGGTTTTCATTTAATTTAAATGACCACAGAATCTGTAATCTGGATCAGATCCAGATCACACTTTGCCGGTCGATAAATGATACCATCCTACATAACGCTGTTAAATATGAAAGAAATTCAATCTTTTTGACAGAGTTATGAATTTTGAACCATTCATTCAATGTTAAAGGATTGGATTTTTCCAAGATTTTTTTCTGACATTTACCTTTGACCTATGACCTTGAAAATTTAATCAGTTCTTGTCTATCAGGATATGAATCTTCTGTAAAAATGTTATAACAATATATGAAAAATTGTGGGTTACAGGCTGTTCACAATCAACAAGGGTGAAAACATAACCTCCACCCAAGTTCTTTGTCAGAGGTAATTATTGCCATGACCTGGGAATGACAGTGATTTGTCTTTGCAAAAAGTGAGATTTATAAAGTTAAGTCCAACACAGGAAAAAAAGATGGATTTTTCCCCAGATAATCTGTTTTTTAGGATTTGATATGCAAAAGATTAGTTATTTGAACTCTGACTTTCGGGCCCCTTTACACATAGCATGAATAAGTAGGAATCGGGGAGAATCATGGCGAAACAGCCCGAATGAGCGAACCCCAAAAACATCGAGCCGACGTCGGGCAGGGTGAACGATCCCGCTGCAATTGTTTCTTGCATGCTTGTGTGCATGCACGAACACAGTGCGAGCACCTGGAGTGTGTGGAACCACATTGTGCCACTGATGTCGAGAGAAAAATAAAAACAGCTGGAACGTGTGGAACCACATCGCGCCACTGCTGTGGAGGCAAAAATAAAAAACAGCTGGAACGTGTGGAACCACATCGCGCCATTGCTGTGGAGACAAAAATAAAAAATAGAAAACAGCTGGAACGTGTGGAACCACATCGCACCACTGCTGTCGTGCACTGTGCAGAAACAAAAACTACACACCATAAAAAGCACCGCAATGTCCAATATTTAATCCCTTTTATTGAATGGACAATATCAGTATGATCCGTCTGTGCCTCTGTATGTGGCCCATGGTCACAGACATGGTACAGTCATAAAATGACATGAATGAAGCAGTGCACTCTTATTATATCCAGCCGGGTATATAATAATTACCGGATACTGAGATTAGATGTTGGTGTATAATTAGTGAAAATCACTGGGTTGATATAAATAAAAGGAGACCCAATACAGAAACTTGTGGTTAAATAACCTGGTGTGTGTCGCTTAGCAATGCCACACTTGTGAGGGTCTGCCCTTTGTTTTCGTGCTAACAGCACAAATCACACCACATTTTCTAAGTGTTAAGCGAGCGGTGTTGGATGTTCGTGTGTGTCACCTGTAGTTTGGCCAACACCAGAGGGATCAAATGGGCTCTCACAGGGCACTCTCTGTCTTTCAGTCGCTGGTGTGTGCGAGTAGTTATAGTGACAGGTGTACGAGGCATTAGAGGCGACTCCGATTTTGCATGAATGGCATGCAATTCCTCCGTGTGCTATGTGTTATGTGTGAAGGGACCTTTAATGATTACAAGATTCGTCTGGATAAGCTTAAATCAATTTGCAAGCAAGAATCAAATCAAAAGCCAACATTTTGCAATACTGTCATGAGTTCTTTCAGCCGTATGAATAGCTCTCATCATCGTACTCGAGATCAAGATCATCTTGGTCCAGAAGTCCATACTTGAACTTCCGATACATGGTTCCATTGTGCCATGTACACAATGTCATCTTCACTGTCGTTTTCCTCATCATCTTCACAGTCGATGATTCGGTCGCTGTACTCCCCGAACGTTGACTCGGTAGCCCCTGAGCTGACTGCCCCATTGGTGTTGAGTGCCTTGTAACCTCCAGGTTTGGTTTTGAGTGTGCTGGTGACTGTAAGTGATTTAGACCGAGCTTGAAGGAATAAGAAGACTCCGGCACCTGTGGCGATGATGAGTAGCGCAGAAACCATGACAAAAAGGTTGGCGGCGCTGCTTTGAGCCTCCAGCTGTGTGGCCTGCTTCATCACAAAGTTGACGCTCAGGATGCACTTGTCTAAGAAGACAATAAGCAGATCTTCAGAACAACTCATGAATGGGGACTCTTCCTGATCCTAATACAAGACCTCTCGTTTATGAAAGGGCAATCCCCACGAGCCTTGCTAGGAACATATTTCAATCTGGATTTCAACTAGTTACATACAGCTTTTTTAAAACACTAAAATATGCTTCCTACTTATGAACCATCTATATAATTCATAGTACGAGTAACTGTACAAACTGTTGTACAAAAATATAACAAACTTGGTACCATACAGGCTTTATATCATTGAGGAAAGAGGCCCAAATTAGTACCTCAGAATGAACAAACTATTGCTCCAAAGTCCAAAGAACAACTAAAGAGATGGAGATATTGCCCTGACCTGAAAAGCTGTTGACCAACAAGAAAGCAATATAACTCTTAATAGAAGAACAATAAACAAAACAAAAAAAGCCTGGTCTTTTTCCTTTGATCAACTGTAAGCTTTTGTCCAGCTCTTCTACAAATGTTGATTTTAAAGTGGTGGCCTGTGTTCCTTCTTGGTTAACAGCCTTTCAAGTCATAGTGATGGAGCCCTCTCTGAAGGTGGATGATGTCACATTTCTTTAATTCCTAGCAGTGACCCTGATGATCTGGTGAACCTTTAGAACAAAAGTTTAATTCTTTGTTATTAAGTTGGTCCTCCTTCCTCAATGATAGAATAAAGTAGAGCCTTTATTGTCGTAAATAATAATAATAATAGATTTTTTTATAACGCACTTTACATTTGAAAGCAAATCTCAAAGTACACAGTAGATAGAACAATAAACAATAGAGAAACAATAAAAAAAAACAATAAAAGTAAACCAAAAAGCAAAAAACAAAATGGCATAAAATTGAACAACAGAATGAGTTAAAAGACACAATCAACAGATAAAATCAAATAGAGTCAGCTAGGGAAGGCCTTTCGAAAAAGGAAGGTTTTTAGCCCTTTTTTAAAAGCATCCACCGTCTGTGGAGCCCTGAGATGGTCAGGGAGGGCATTCCACAGACGGGAGCAGCAGCCTCGAAGGCCCTGTCGCCCATGGTCTTGAGCCGAGTCCTGGGTGGGTGCAGGTGGTGCATTTGGCCTGACCGGGTTCTAGCTGATATATGTGGGTGGAGCTCGATAAGGTAGGTGGGGGCTACACCATACAGACAGTGATGGGTGTGAAGGAGGATTTTGAATTCGATACGGCGGTGAATGGGGAGCCAGTGCAGAGTGCAAAGGATGGGGGTGATGTGCTCATATTTACGCACTCTCATCAGGACCCGGGCAGCAGTATTTTGGATGTATTGGAGCCTTTGTAGGCTCTTGCCCGGGATCCTGATGAGTAGTGCGTTACAATAGTCTAACCTGGAGGAGACAAAGGCATGGACGATCTTCTCTGCAGCAGAGTGGGAGAGAAATGGCCAGAGTTTGGCGATATTACGGAGGTGAAAAAGGAAGTTTTGCAAATATGATTGATATAATTATCAAAGCTAAGATGGGGGTCAAACCGGACCCCCAAATTGGTCATGGAAGGAGAGAAGGAAAAGTTGTGGCCAAGAAAAGAGTTGGAAGAAATGAGGGAGGAACGTAGTTGGTGAGAGGTACCGATGTGGACAGCTTCCATTTTGGAGCTGTTCAGCTGTAAAAAGTTTTCACTCATCCACGCCTTTATGTCCTGCAGGCAGGAGTTCAGTTGAGTGACATAGGAGGAGGGAGGGGGGGGACCTTGAGGTAGAGTTGTGTGTCGTCAGCATAGCAATGGAATTGTAATCCATGCCTGCTGACAACAGGGCCGAGGGGGAGCATGGAGATGGTGAAGAGGGTTGGACCGAGCACAGAGCCCTGGGGGACCCCACAGACAACAGTGTGGTGGAGGGATTTAGCGTCCCCCAGGGCTACGAACTCGGTCCTTCCCATGAGATATGAATGAAACCATTGAAGGGCAGTACCACAGATACCAATGTCATGTTGGAGACGGTAAAGGAGAATGTGGTGATCAACAGTATCAAATGCAGCAGAGAGGTCGAGAAGGATGAGGAGGGAAGTGGAGCCAGAGTCAGAGGTCATCATAAGGTCATTGGTGACTGATGAAAGCTGTCTCGTGCTGTAGGAGGGACGAAAACCGGACTGGAATTTTTCATACAGACTGTTTGATTTAAGATGGTTGTGAAGTTGAATGGATATAATTCTTTCAAGAATTTTGGAGATGAAGGGAAGATTGGAGATGGGTCTGTAATTTGACAGAGGTTCAGGATCAAGAGTGGATTTTTTGAGGAGAGGCTTGATGATAGCTGTTTTGAGGCTGACTGGAACATGGCCGGTTTGAAGAGAAAAATTGATGTTTGTTATTAGCTGACTGATGGAGTGACAATGAGCTTTAAGCAAAGGGGGGGGAAGGGGTCGAGGGAGCATGTAGATGGTTTGGATTTACTGATTACACTATGTAACACAATTTTTGTTCCTGGCTTCTAAGTGTTATATTTCAACTGCTTATGTCTAAAGTCTATAGAAAAATGACTACATTCAGCACAAACTTTGATTTCATTTTTTTTAACGTTCTAGAAAGTTCTAAAAGTTTCTTGAAATTTCTAGATAATTCTGGAAACTTCTAGAAAATTCTGGACAGTTCTGGCAGTTAAAGAATATTCTAGAAGACTATTCAGTAGTAGTGAAGGCGAATCGAGAATATTCTTGAAAACAGACAAATTTCAAAATATCATTGTCCTGATCACAGAAGCAAAGTTTCTGTGGAATAACAGCTATTTTCTGTTTATTTAAGGCATAACAGGTTAGGAAAACACACTGTACCCAGGAACAAAACAAAAATAAAAATTTGTTACATAGTGTTATTTTTTTCAATCTCCTGCTGCACTGCAGGGAAGAAATGAGACAGGTGTTGTGAGATGGGCACAATGTCATATGATAGGACAGAACTACAGAAAAGAATATATACGATATATACTTGTACTTGTACATACATACAATGAAAGGTGTCCTCTGGATTTAACCCACCCTAATTACAGTTAGATACAATCCAACTACTAGGAACAGTGGGCAGCCACAGTCCGGTGCCCGAGGACCAACTTCAGATCTAGAGATTCTGCTTTGGTCAGAGGCAGAGAAAGGAGCAGACCCTAAATAAGCATGTTTTTGATTGTGGGAGGAAACCCACTCAGACACAGGGAGAACATGCAAACTCCACACAGAAAGGCGGGAAGCAATCCCACGGCCATCTTGCTGTGAGGCAACAGTGCTACCCACTAATCCACTATGCCACCCAATGGCGCTGATGGTGGAGCTGGATAACCTCAAGCAAATAGTAATATGACCTCAAGCTTCTTATGGCTTTGTTTAATAGAGTGTAGTTGTTTATTGCATCATGAATCATTTGAGATGCTGACTTGTGAAGGTCCAAAATTGTGCTACAGAGGCCATGGCATAATTTTTATTTTTTTTTCATGCTCTTAAATGTAAGAAGGTAATGGTTAGACTTCAGTTAGGCCCTTACATATAGCCAAAGGTTTCCCAGTTAACCCCAAATTATGTGAGTTGGTCATTTAAAAGCATTTGCAAGTTATTCCATCAGTTAGTGGAATCTTCTGTGCTGTGTAAAAAGGAAGAAAGAAATGAAAGAAAGAAAGAAAGAAAGAAAGAAGAAATGAAAGTGAGTGAATAAAAACGTAAATCTTTCTTGTAAATATTGGCTATAAAAGCAATGAGTTCTATTTTTTAAATCCATATACAACCCCTGGCAAAAATTATGGAATCACCGGCCTTGGATGATGCTCATTCAGTTGTTTAATTTTGTAGAAAAAAAGCAGATCACAGACATGACACAAAACTAAAGTCATTTCAAATGGAAACTTTCTGGCTTTAAGAAAACTATAAGAAATCAAGAAAAAAAGATTGTGACAGTCAGTAACGGTTACTTTTTTAGACCAAGCAGAGGAAAAAAAATATGGAGTCACTCAATTCTGAGGAATAAATTATGGAATCACCCTGTAAATTTTCATCCCCCAAATTAACACCTGCATCAAATCAGATCTGCTCGTTGACATTGACCCTATGCCATGACATTGACCCTATGTGTCTTTTTGCAAGGAATGTTTTCACAGTTTTTGCTCTATGGCAAGATGCATTATCATCTTGAAAAATGATTTCATCATCCCCAAACATCCTTTCAATTGTCCAAAATATCAACGTAAACTTGTGCATTTATTGATGATGTAATGACAGCCATCTCCCCAGTGCCTTTACCTGACATGCAGCCCCATATCATCAATGACTGTGGAAATTTACATGTTCTCTTCAGGCAGTCATCTTTATAAATCTCATTGGAATGGCACCAAACAAAAGTTCCAGCATCATCACCTTGCCCAATGCAGATTCGAGATTCATCACTGAATATGACTTTCATCCAGTCATCCACAGTCCACGATTGCTTTTCCTTAGCCCATTGTAACCTTGTTTTTTTTCTGTTTAGGTGTTAATGATGGCTTTTGTTTAGCTTTTCTGTATGTAAATCCCATTTCCTTTAGGCGGTTTCTTACAGTTCGGTGACAGACGTTGACTCCAGTTTCCTCCCATTCGTTCCTCATTTGTTTTGTTGTGCATTTTTCGATTTTTGAGACATATTGCTTTATGTTTTCTGTCTTGATGCTTTGATGTCTTCCTTGGTCTACCAGTATGTTTGCCTTTAACAACCTTCCCATGTTGTTTGTATTTGGTCCAGAGTTTAGACACAGCTGACTGTGAACAACCAACATCTTTTGCAACATTGCGTGATGATTTACCCTCTTTTAAGAGTTTGATAATCCTCTCCTTTGTTTCAATTGACATCTCTCATGTTGGAGCCATGATTCATGTCAGTCCACTTGGTGCAACAGCTCTCCAAGGTGTGATCACTCCTTTTTAGATGCAGACTAACGAGCAGATCTGATATGATGCAGGTGTTAGTTTTGGGGATGGAAATTTACAGGGTGATTCCATAATTTTTTCCTCAGAATTGAGTGATTCCATATTTTTTTCCTCTGCTTGGTCTAGAAAAGTAACCGTTACTGACTGCCACAATTTTTTTCTTGATTTCTTATAGTGTTTCTTAAAGCCAGAAAGTTGCCATTTGAAATGACTTTAGTTTTGTGTCATGTCTGTGATCTGCTTTTTTTCTACAAAATTAAACAACTGAATGAACATCCTCCGAGGCCGGTGATTCCATAATTTTTGCCAGGGGTTGTTTTGTATGTCCTGCTTCTTATGTGCTCTGACAATAGAGGGACTGTGTATACAAATGGCCATAACTTCCAAGTGGTTAAAGATTTAAAGTTGTAAGTCTACACTACACACCCAGTTAATTTCATTTCCTCTCCAGTGCTGGTCTACAGAGGCAAAATTGTAAAAACTGTTACTGTCTACCTACTTATGGACCTGACTGTAGGCCAAAGTTATGTGGTGCCAGAGCTCATATATTTATTGCTAAATCCTCATTCCATGCCCTTTGTTTTGAAACAGAATTTTCAGTTGTATTACACAGTAAGAAATTGTACAACTCTGATAAACACATTTACTTAGACTGTTTTTAGAAACAATTTTCTCTAAATTTGTTTTTTTTTTTTTTGGTTTGCTTAAATTAGAAAAATGATCTGAGTAAAAAAAAGATTGTGGTAATGGTAAATTTAGACCTTCTGACTCCATTTTTTTTTCCACTGGGGGGCATTTTTTGCCTCAAAATTTCACTGATCTTAATTGTACCACCCAATAATACCAAAATATGTTTGGACATTTTATCCCTCCTTTATTATACGGTAAGTGCTACAATGACAAACTAACCCGAGCTTGACCATTTTTCCAAATAAATCCTATAAATAGCTTTTTAACCTTTGTGAAAAAATCATCAGGTGGTGGCAATGGCACATTCTTAAATAAAACATTTTAGAGAGTATATTCATCTTTTAACATTGATTCTACCAATTAAAGAGAGGGGTAATGACATCCACCTATCAATGGATCCCGTTAGTTCACTCATAAAAGATTCATAATTAGATCTAATAATCAATTTTAATTTGTGCTTAATTTCTGTACCTAGGGACATAAAATGGTCCACCACTTTAAAACAGTCTCTGGAACTGAATCTTCAATATCTTTCTCATTTAGTAATAGTATGGAGGACTTGGTATTATTAATTGTATATCCTGAAATGTTACTAAAACTCATGCATGCGCACGAGGGTTCAAGCATGTCTGACGTAAAAACATATGAATGAAATCCATATAGTTTTTGAAAAAAATAAAAAAGGACCTATACTTTATGGACAGACCTCGTATGTATGTATGTATGTGTGTGTGTGTATATACACACACACACTGCATCCAGAAAGTATTCATAGCGCTTCACATTTTCCACATTTTATGTTATAGCCTTATTCCAAGACATTCCTTGAGATGTTTCTACAGCTTAATTTGGTCCACTTGGGTTAAATTCAGTTGATTGGACATGATTTGGAAAGACACACACCTGTCTACATATAAGGTCTCACAGTTGACAGTGCATGTCAGAGCACAAACCAAGCATGAAGTCAAAGGAATTGTCTGTAGACCTCCAAGACAGGGTTGTCTTGAGGCACAAATCTGGGGAAGGGTAGAGAAACATTTCTGCTGCTTTGAAGGTCCCAATGAGCACAGTGGCTTCCATCATCCGTAAATGGAGTTTGGATCCATTAGGATTCAGGACTCTTACTAGAGCTGGCCGCTCGTCTAAACTGAGCAATTGGAGAAGGGCCTTAGTCAGGGAGGTGACCAAGAACCCGATGGTCACTCTGTCAGTGCTCCAGCATTCCTTTGTGGAGAAAAGAGAACCTTCTGGAAAGACAACCATCTCTGTAGCAATCCACCAATCAGGCCTGCATGGTAGAGTGGCCAGATGGAAGCCACTCCTTAGTAAAAGGCACATGGCAGCCTGCCTGGAGTTTGCCAAAAGGCACCTGAAGGACTCTCAGACCATGAGAAACAAAATTCTCTGGTCTGATGAGACAAAGCTTGTACTCTTTAGTGTGAAATGCCAGGCACCATCCCTACAGTGAAGCATGGTGGTGGCAGCATCATGCTGTGGGGATGTTTTTCAGCAGCAGGGACTGGGAGACTAGTCAGGATTGAGGGAAACGAATGCAGCAATGTACAGAGACATCCTGGATTAAAACCTGCTCCAGAGCGCTCTTGACCTCAGACTGGGGCGACGGTTCATCTTTCAGCAGGACAATGACCCTTAACACACAGCCAAGATATCAAAGGAGTGGCTTCAGGACAACTCTTTGAATGTCCTTGAGTGGCCCAGCCAGAGCCCAGACCTGAATCCGATTGAACATCTCTGGAGAGATCTGAAAATGGCTGTCACCAGCACTCCCCATCCAACCTGATGGAGCTTGAGAGGTGCTGCAAAGAGGAATGGGCAAAACTGCCCAAAGATAGGTGCACCAAGCTTATGACATCATATTCAAGACTTGAGGCTGTAATTTCTGCCAAAGGTGCATCAACAAAGTATTGAGCAAAGGGTGTGAATACTTCCGTACATGTGATTTCTTAGTTGTTTTTTTTTATTATTATTATTATTATTTTGAATACATTTCAAAAAAAATTTGTGTTGTGACTAGAATTTTGAGGGGAAAAAAGTAATTTTATTCATTTTGGATAAAGGCTGTAACATAATAAAATGTGAAAAAGTGAAGCACTGTGAATACTTTCCACATGCTGGTTATATTTCAAGTGGGGGGGTTAACAAAACTGCACAGTGAAGTAATGTTGTAGAACTATATGCTTGTAGCGATCAGAGATATAATGTCCTAAAGGGGTCCATATGAATCATTTATGTTCAGGTTGTCTGTTGGAGCCCATTCTCACTGAAAACAGAAATATTCCCACATACACTTTTCTTTCTGGTTGCCAGGAGTAGTACTTTACATTTTATTATTTATTTTGCTCTGCTTTGAGGAAGATATTGGAGGGGAAAATGATCTTTATACTTTGTGGAGTTTTGCTGTCTCTGTGCCTACAAGCCACAGTGCTGTTGTTTCTGTTCATTGTGCATTAAAGATATGGACATCATGCCACTGATGCTTGTTTATTTCTGCAGTGTTGTAGGACAAGTCAAAATCTCTATAAAAGAAGTGGGCCAAATTTCTTAATAAGCCTGTATCAGAAATATCTTATTCTCACCATATTATCTATCTTGGTAAGATACCAAATTTGTAGTCTCAACTCCAAGAACATTTAATTATAACTGCATTAGTTTAAAAAAATCTTTAATATTGTTTTTTGAAATCTCATTATCTTGCTTTCATTTTTGCTGTTACACTCAGTTTGATTCTTTTAGGGTTTTTACCATTTGCCATATTGTGTTCTATGTATCAGTATCCTATAAAGTCCATATTAATGTTGTGAAATTCAGCCATATTTCCTCTCTGGAGGTGCTGTCTTGGTCTCTGAGTTAATATATATCCAGTGTATATATGTTGTGGACTATAAGCTTTACTAATAAAGTGTATAAGCACTTGGTATATTCATTGGTATTGGAAGTTATTGCAGGTTGTAGTCATCAGTGATCTAACACATGAAATATATGCAAATGTCAGAAATTACCTATCTTAATTTCTTGGCAACTCCAGTAAGTTTCTTACACCCCTGTCACACCTTGACGATTTAGCCAGCTTATGCTGACCATATCAAAACCGCTAGTATACGTTGTAATACGGTGAGTACATCGAAAAATTTTAGGCATGTACAGTATTTTTGACATATGTCAGCGTATGGCTCATATGTCCCGTATTTGCAGGGCCGTAGTTGTAGATAAGTTATGCGATTGCTGACTGGCTGAACAACTGAAAGCTGCAGTCCTCATGTGAACAGTTCAGACTGTTTCTAATCTTAAAACCATTCACACACAAGAAGTCCCTCTGAACCAGAACCAGAGAACACCGGCGCTTAAAGTCACAGGGCCTCATTCATTTACGTCAGAGTTTACCACAGACATCAGTCGATTCTTCAGCATTCTGTACGCAATGAAAAATAATTACATGAATCCACCAAGACAAAAATTAAATTAAAAAATGTTAAATTACTCTATTGTTTGGCCTCCATGTGGAGCAGAGAGGCTCTGAGCCACTGCGTAGCCGTGCTCGATGATGCACTCATCAAAATGTACGTGCTCCACCTGCCAGACTAAAGGGTTCTGCTGGTGGTGGAAATGCAAACCAAGCCAGAGTAAACCATTCCAGCCCGCACCACAAAGTGCAGTACCAACCCGGACCACTCGGTGGAAACGGGGCTGTCAGCATACACTGGCTAAATCCTCATGGTGGGACAGCTGCATAACTTATTAGCCATATGGCCAACATATTCGGCGCATTTTCATATGTCTGCATACGCTGGCTGAATCGTCAAGGTGTGACAGGACCCTTGCAGTTGTACTTTTAGTTTTGACAATAAGAGAAACAAAATGTTGGTGCCTTTGTGCTGCAGGAGACCCATGTCATTCACAACTATAAGGAGGACTTTTATGGGGAGGTTCTTAGTGTTGTCATGGTGGGTTACATCCGTGAAGAAAAGAGCTTCAGCTCCCTTGGTATGACATCTCTTCTTTCTTTTCTTGCTGACACGGAGTTTGAAAATATTTTCTCAAATTCACTTTTTGACTTTGTCTCACTTTTTAACCTTTTGTTTACACTCATGTTTCATGCTGTTTCTTCATGTTCTTGTTTCTTTTATCACTTTTTTCCACTGCTTGACTTAAGCTGTCTGTTCTCCTTTCTGACAGAAGCCCTCAAAGCAGCCATCAACAGTTGACATTGAGGAGGCCAAAGTGAAGTTGGAGCTTCCAGAGCATCTCAAACTCAGAGAAGATAACTTCTTCACCAGTGGTCCACAGTTCATCCTCAACCCAGTCCGCCACAAACACGTCCACACCTCACAGCACATAAATGGTCACTAACAGCTGACTGTGCCTGCAGAACTTTCTGCATACATTCAGTGTACACAGGTACGTGCACGTGCTGTCTGTAATCTAGACTGCATTGTCCTGAACTGTCTTAGTCGCAATCATAATTGTGATTTTATTTTTTTAATTTCATTTCATTCAGTCTTCAGTGTTTACAGTGTTTTGCATCTCTGTGGGATTGTTGCAAACATCTAGTTGTTCTTGGATGTTAATTTATCCATTTTCCCATTATGACATCATCAGACACCAAACCGTGTGGAGACATACTGGTCCTACTGTATATTTGGGTAAATCGTTCTGTAAGGGCTTGTCCAAGACTGTAAAAGTACAATGCAGCATGAGCAAAAAATACACTACATGCATCTTAGTTGTAATAATTTATATATAAAGAACAGTAATAGTTGCATGTAACTGTGTGAATACTACCTACCCACTGATAAATAGTTACTTTGTCATTCCTTCTGTTGAGCTATATTTTAAGAAGGTTTGGGCATTATCTGTAACTAAACACAGATCACACAGAGATCATTTTATGCAAATGTGGTTGAATGCATCATAAATAACGTGACATAAATGTAATTGTCATTTTCATTTTTTGTTTCCCTTGTTTGTGAAAAAGGTAACATGGAAGTAAGTTAATGTGACCTTACTCTTCAGTTAAATGCAAGCCTTGTTCTGTTTCACTGCCCTTACAAATGAATAATCCTTTTATTTCAGATCACATTCAATTTTCCTGGCCAAATGTTCTGCATTTTCCTCATGATTTTGTTTTCTGTATTTTCTCCACTATCAAACAAGTCTGGCGGTCATACAACCTTCATTCTTTTCTGTTAGATGGCAAAAGTAGCCAGTTGCAAGATTTAAAGGTTAGAATAAGCTCACATACTTGGCTGTACTTGTTGAAGTGTCCTTAAATTATTAGCCTGTTGGTTGGGTCCTGTGTTTGTGTTCAGCCTGAGACTGAGTTTGTTACACATAGTGAAACTTTAATGAGCAAGATGAGGTTTCTAGATTATTTCAGTGCTCAAACATTTACACAGCAAACTAGTGTTTGAATATTAATCCATTCATTAAAGTTTGAAAGAATTAACTCACAGAAGCTTGAACACTGTATCCCCCACACTGATGTCTAAGATACATTTTAATTACTGTTGTATGCAAAGGTTTGGGCATCCCTGATGATTTTTATGATTTTCCTTTATAAATCATTGGTTGTCTGGATCAGAAATTTCAGTTAAATATATCACATAGCAGACAAACACACTGGTAATTGAGAAGTGAAATGAAGTTTCTAGTATTACAGAAAGTGTGCAAAAATGATTTAAACAAATTTTGGCAGGTGCATAAATTTTGGGCACCCTTGTCATTTTATTGATTTGAATACATTTAGCACTAATTATTGGAACACAAAATTGGTAAGCATATTGACCCCTGACCTCCTTACACAGGTGAATACAATCATGAGAAAGGGTATTTAAGGTGGCCATTTGCAAATGTTTCCCGTCTTTGCATCTCTTCTAATGAATGGCAACACAGGAGCCTCTAAACACCTCGGAAATGACCTGAAAACAAAGATTGTTCAACATCATGGTTTAGGGGAAGGATACAAAAAGCTATCTCAGAGATTTCAGCTGTCAGTTTCCACTGTGAGGAACATAGTGAGGAAATGGAAGACCGCAGGCACAGTACTAGTTAAGGCCCAAAGTGGCAGGCCAAGAAAAATCTCAGATAAGCTGAAGCGAAGGATGGTGAGAACAGTCACAGTCAACCCACAGACCTGCTCCAAAGACCTACAGTAGTGTTCAGAATAATAGTAATGCTATGTGACTAAAAAGATTAATCCAGGTTTTGAGTATATTCTTTATTGTTACATGGGAAACAAGGTACCAGTAGATTCTCACAAATCCAACAAGACCAAGCATTCATGATATGCACACTCTTAAGGCTATGAAATTGGGCTATTAGTAAAAAAGTAGAAAAGGGGTTGTTCACAATAATAGTAGCATCTGCTGTTGACGCTACAAACTCAGAACTATTATGTTCAAACTGCTTTTTTAGCAATCCTGTGAATCACTAAACTAGTGTTTAGCTGTATAACCACAGTTTTTCATGATTTCTTCACATCTGCCAGGCATTAATTTTGTCTGTTTGGAACCAAGATTTTGCTCATTTACTAGTGTGCTTGGGGTCACTGTCTTGTTGAAACACCCATTTCAAGGGCATGTCTTCTGCAGCATAAGGCAACATGACCTCTTCAAGTATTTGACATATCCAAACTGATCCATGATACCTGGTATGTGATATATATAGGGCCCAACACCATAGTAGGAGAAACATGCCCATATCATGATGCTTGCACCACCATGCTTCACTGTCTTCACTGTGAACTGTGGCTTGAATTCAGAGTTTGGGGGTCGTCTCACAAACTGTCTGTGGC
Organism: Thalassophryne amazonica; assembly: GCF_902500255.1. Lineage (NCBI taxonomy): Eukaryota > Metazoa > Chordata > Actinopteri > Batrachoidiformes > Batrachoididae > Thalassophryne > Thalassophryne amazonica. The sequence continues at coordinate 59,312,859 of NC_047107.1, read as the reverse complement.
CCTTGGACCCAAAAAGAACAGTTTTACTCTCATCAGTCCACAAAATATTAATCCATTTCTCTTTAGGCCAGTTGATGTGTTCTTTGGCAAATTTTTAAACCTCTTCTGCACATGTCTTTTATTTAACAGAGGGACTTTGTGGGGGATTCTTGCAAATAAATAGCTTCACACAGGCGTCTTCTAACTGTCACAGCACTTACAGGTAACTCCAGACTGTCTTTGATCATCCTGGAGCTGATCAGTGGGAGAGCCTTTGCCATTCTGGTTATTCTTCTGTCCATTTTGATCGTTGTTTTCCATTTTCTTCCACGCGTCTTTTTTTTTTTTTGTCCATTTTAAAGCATTGGAGATCATTGTAGATGAACAGCCTATAATTTTTTGCACCTGCATATAAGTTTTCCCCTCGCCAATCAACTTTTTACTCAAACTACGCTGTTCTTCTGAACAATGTCTTGGACGTCCCATTTTCCTCAGGCTTTCAAAGAGAAAAGCATGTTCAACAGGTGCTAGATTCATCCTTAAATAGGGGACACCTGATTCACACCTGTTTGTTCCACTAAATTGACAAACTCACTGACTGACTGCCACACTACTATTATTGTGAACACCCCCTTTTCTACTTTTTTTTTTTTTTTTTACTAATAGCCCAGTTTCATAGTCTTAAGAGTGTGCGTATCATGAATGCTTGGTCTTGTTGGATTTGTGAGAATCTACTGAATCTACTGGTACCTTGTTTCCCATGTAACAATAAGAAATATACTCAAAGTTAATATTTTTAGTCACATAGCACTACTATTATTCTGAACACTACTGTACAACATAATCTTGCTGCAGATAGTGTCCCTGTGCATCGTTCAACTACACAGCGCACTTTGCACAAAGAGATGCTCTATGATGCTGTAATGCAGGGGAAGCCTTTTCTACGTACATGCCACAAACAAAGCTGCTTGAGGTATGCTAAAGCACATTTGGACAAGCCAGCTTTATTTTGGAATAAGGTGCTGTGGACTGATGAAACTAAAATTGAGTTATGTGGACATAACAAGGGGCGGTATGTATGGCTGAAAAAGAACACAGCATTCCAAGAAAAATACTTGCTATCTACAGTAAAATTTGGAGGTGGTTCCATCATGCTGTGTGGCCAGTGCAGGTACTGGGAATCTTGTTAAAGTTGAGGGTCACATGGATTCCAGTCAGTATCAACACATTCTTGAGAACAATGTTCATGAATCAGTGACAAAGCTGAAGTTGTGCCAGGGCTAGATCTTCAACAAGAAAATGACCCTAACACTGCTCGAAATCTACTAAGGTATTCATGCAGAGGAACAAGTACAACATTCTGGAATGGCCATCTCAGTTGCCAGACCTGAATATTATTGAAAATTTGTGGTGTGATTTTTAAGTGGGTTGTCCATGTTCAGAAACCAACAAACCTGAGATGTGTTGTAAGGAAGAATGGTCCAAAATGCCTTCAATCAGAATCCAGACTCTCATTGGAAGCTATAGGAAGCATTTAGAGGCTGTTATTTCCGCAAAAGGAGGATCTACTAAATATTGATGCATTTTTTTCTGTTGGGGTGCCCAAATTTATGCACTTGCCTAATTTTGTTTAAAGAATTATTGCACACTTTCTGTAAATCCTAGAAACTTCATTTCACTTCTCAAATATCACTGTGTTTGTCTGCTATATAGTATATTTAACTGAAATTTCTGATCCAAACAACCAATGATTTATAAAGGAAAATAATGGAAATCATCAGGGGTGCCCAAACCTTTAGCTACAACTGTATTTTTATTGAACTACTAATGACAAGTGATTGTTAAAATCTTCTTTACGCTGTATCAGGCATGATTGCATGTGTTTCATATTTTCACACTTCAACATTCTGTCAAATATAGAGTTATAGACTTATGTAAAGTTCTGCAAATTTATTAAAATATTTTAAATCGCATATATAATCGTCATATAACCCTACTGTTCTCTTTAGCTTTACCTGTAGTCCTTTAAATTGCTTCGTTTCTGTATTTTTCTAAAGCAGCTTAGTGTCTTTATGAATAGACATACGCTACATTTAAAATGTTGAAAGGTTTTTAAATTATATGAAACCAGACAACTAAAGTATCATTAAACCATCTACATAGTTGCCATGTGACATGTAAGTGGGGATCTAATTCATCCTTGAATGAATAACATGGAAGTCTGAGAGGTACATAAATATTAATTTAAAATGAGCTTTAATCCTTGTCTACAACCCCTGGCAAAAATTATGGAATCACCGGCCTCAGAGGATGTTCATTCAGTTTAATTTTGTAGAAAAAAAGCAGATCACAGACATGACACAAAACTGAAGTAATTTCAAATGGCAACTTTCTGGCTTTAAGAAACACTATAAGAAATCAAGAAAAAAAGATTGTGGCAGTCAGTAACGGTTACTTTTTTAGACCAAGCAGAGGGAAAAAAATATGGAATCACTCAATTCTGAGGAAAAAATTATGGAATCACCCTGTAAATTTTCATCCCCCAAATTAACACCTGCATCAAATCAGATCTGCTCATTGCCATTGACCCTATGCCATGGCATTGACCCTATGTGTCTTTTTGCAAGGAATGTTTTTGCAGTTTTTGCTCTATGGCAAGATGCATTATCATCTTGAAAAATGATTTCATCATCCCCAAACATCCTTTCAATTGTCCAAAATATCAACATAAACTTGCGCATTTATTGATGATGTAATGACAGCCATCTCCCCAGTGCCTTTACCTGACATGCAGCCCCATATCATCAATGGCTGTGGAAATTTACATGTTCTCTTCAGGCAGTCATCTTTATAAATCTCATTGGAACGGCACCAAACAAAAGTTCCAGCATCATCACCTTGCCCAATGCAGATTTGAGATTCATCACTGAATATGACTTTCATCCAGTCATCCACAGTCCACAATTGCTTTTCCTTAGCCCATTATAACCTTGTTTTTTTCTGTTTAGGTGTTAATGATGCCTTTCGTTTAGCTTTTCTGTATATAATCCCACTTCCTTTCGGTTTCTTACAGTTCGGTCACAGACATTGACTCCAGTTTCCTCCCATTTGTTCCTCATTTGTTTTGTTGTACATTTTTCGATTTTTGAGACATATTGCTTTAAGTTTTCTGTCTTGACGCTTTGATGTCTTCCTTGGTCTACCAGTATGTTTGCCTTTAACAACCTCCCATGTTGTTTGTATTTGGTCATCAGTTTAGACACAGCTGACTGTGAACAACCAACATCTTTTGCAACATTGCGTGATGATTTACTCTCTTTTAAGAGTTTGATAATCCTCTCCTTTGTTTCAATTGACATCTCTCGTGTTGGAGCCATGATTCATGTCAGTCCACTTGGTGCAACAGCTCTCCAAGGTGTGTTCACTCCTTTTTAGATGCAGACTAACGAGCAGATCTGATATGATGCAGGTGTTAGTTTTGGGGATGAAAATTTACAGGGTGATTCCATAATTTTTTCCTCAGAATTGAGTGATTCCATATTTTTTTCCTCTGCTTGGTCTAAAAAAGTAACCGTTACTGACTGCCACAATCTTTTTTTCTTGATTTCTTATAGTGTTTCTTAAAGCCAGAAAGTTGCCATTTGAAATGACTTTAGTTTTGTGTCATGTCTGTGATCTGCTTTTTTTCTACAAAATTAAACAACTGAATGAACATCCTCTGAGGCCGGTGATTCCATAATTTTTGCCAGGGGTTGTACTTGTCCATTAGAGCTGCAAGAATGATTGCTTATTAATCTACTATTAAATTATCAATCAACAGATGTTTTTAAAATATATTAATCTTTTTTTTTTTATTAAATTTCCTAATTTTCTCATTACAGCTTCTTAAATGTGAATATTTTCTGGTTTGGTATTTGTTTTTTTACCTCCTCTCTGGCAATAAACTGAATATCTTGAAGCTGGTGTGACAAAATGAGGCATCTGAAGGTGTCATCTTGTCGCCTGGAAAACATTGATCATTAGTTTCCACCATTTTATTACTTTTTTTTTTGACCTATCAACGAATTTGTTGAGAAAACAAATGATTAATCGAATATGAAAATAATTTAGTTGCTGTCCTTTTTCCATCAGATTGTATATAAATATGTTGCAAAAAATGTCGCTGAAAACGTTTCCTATTTGGCACTTATAAAAGGAGCAATTGTTCACATTCAATGTGTAGATCATCACTGCTACATCAGAACTGTGAAGCTCTTAATGTACAGAACAAAAATCTCAGAAACCTCACTGAAAGTCCAAACTGTAATGTGTTTTTGTTTGTTTGTTTCCTCCAAACCTGTGGAAATTGGAAAGGGTATTTATTTTAAAGAAAATGTGTTTCAGCATTATTGAAGTAAAGTCAAAGGGGATGTTCCAGCTCATTTGCGATGGTTTGTTTTCTGTTTAAAACAAGGACCATTGTTGCTGCATGTGAAGTGTAATGTTCAATCATTCATGTGTTTTATGTAATTAAAGATAATATAAAAGCCATTGTGGGCTTACGTCTCACTTACTGATGGGAAAGTGTTATTGAGATATATTTGGATGTCCTAAATTTAAATGTACTTAAAATAACACCTGAGTTTAATGCGTTTAAAAAGTAGCACCTTGCCTCTATGTGCACAAGACCTTGGTGAATCATGTTAGCACTTTGAAAATCTACATGTCAACAAAATTAAAACTGTCTGTGCTTATGACCTAATGGGGCAGTAATGGCTGGTGTGCAGTCTGTGTTGTCTGTCGTAAGAACACAAGTTTATCTCTGTTCTTCCATGTCTGAATAAAGGTCAAATTTTATATGCTTTTCAGGAGGTTTACCTCAGGTTTGACCTTGACGATAAAGCAATTGGATAAATATAAAAATGTTTTGGAGAACACATTGTTACATAGAGATAGTGATTTTGTTTAGGTGACCTGTGTTAAATACAGTCTTTGTCAAAATATCTTGCAAGGTCAAAGTAAACACAAAACCCAAGTGTTTTATGCAAGGCACTCAGTCACCTCATGGTTTTGGTTTTTATGTACATGTTACAGAGGTATGGTTTCTGGATGAGCAACAAGAAAATATAACTCCAGTTGTAATTTGTACCTACAGTAAGGCAAATAAGTATTTGATCCATGGTCAATTTTGCAACTTCCCACCTACAAAGAATGGAGAGGGTTGTAATTTTTATCATAGGTACACTTCAACTGTGAGACAGAATAAAAAATAAGTAAATCAGACAATCACATTGTATGATTTTTTTTTTTTTTTTAAAATAAGTTTTTGATAAAATAGAAAAACAAACCTTAATATTTGGTACAAAAACCTTTGTTTGCAATTACAGAAGTCAGATGTTTCCTGTACTTCTTGACCAAGTTTGTACACACTGCAGTAGGGATTTTGGTGCACTCCTCCATGCAGATCTTCTCCAGATCTTTCAGATTTCAAGTTTCAACTCCATCCAGAGATTTCCTATTAAGTTCAGGCCTAGAGACTGTTCAGGCCACTCCAGGACCTTGAAATGCTTCTTACGGAGCCCCTCCTTAGTTGCCCTGGCTGTGTGTTTGGGGTCATTGTCATGCTGGAAGACCCAGCCATGACCCATTTTCAATGCTGTTACTGAGGGAAGGAGGTTGTTTGCCAAAATCTTACGATACATGACCCCATCCATCCTCCCTTCAGTATGGTGCAGTCATCCTCTCCCGTTTGCAGAAAAACACCCCCAAAAATGATGTTTCCACCCCCCATGCTTCACGGTTGGGACAGTGTCCTTGGGGTTGTTCTCATCCTCCAAACAAACATACCAAAAAGCTCTATTTTGGTCTCATCTGACCACGTGACCTTCTCCCATGCCTTCTCTGGATCATCCAGATGGTCACTGGTGAACTTCATGCGGTCCTGGACATGTGCTAGCTTGAGCAGGGAGGTCTTGTGTGCCCTGCAGGATTTTAAACCATGACGGCATAGTGTGTTACTAATGTAATCTTTGCGACTGTGGTCCCAGCTCTCTTCAGGTCATCGACCAGGTCTGCTCTCCCATGTAGTTCTGGGCTTTCTAGGAATCATCCTTATCCTGCATGGTGAGATCTTGCATGGAACCCCAGACTGAGGAAGGTTGATTTTCTAATAATTACGCCAACAGTTTTTGCCTTCTCACCAAGCTGCTTGCCTATTGTCCTGTAGCCCATCCCAGCCTTGTGCAGGTGTACAACTTTGTCCCTGGTGTCCTTAGACAGCTCTTTGGTCTTGGTCATGGTGGATAGGTTGGAGTGTGATTGATTGTGTGTGGACAGGTGCCTTTTATACAGGTAACGAGTTCAAACAGGTGCAATTAATAAAGGTAATGCAGAATAAGCGGACTTCGTAAAGAAAAACTAATGGATCTGTGAGAGCCAGAATTATTCCTGGTTGGTAGGTGATCAGTTGCTGAAATAAGCAGTGATGTCCCTGAAAAAGACATTGCTTGGATGGCAACATGTGTTGCTCCAAAACCTGGATGTACCTTTCAGCATTGATGGTGCCATCATAGATGTGTAAGTTGCCCACGCCATGGGCAGTAACACACCCCCATACCATCACAGATGCTGGCTTTTGAACTTTGCGCTGGTAACAATCTGGATGGTCTTTTTCCTCTTTAGTCCAGAGGACACAACGTCCATGATTTCCAAAAACAATTTGAAATGTGGCCTGATCAGACCACAGCACACTTTCCCACTTTGCATCTGTCCATTTCAAATGAGCTCGGGCCCACAGAAGGCAGTGGCGTTTCTGGATGTTGTTCATGTATGGCTTTCACTTTCCATGGTAGAGTTTTAGTTCACACTTGTAGATGTAGCAACAAACTGTGTTAACCGACAATGGTTTTCTTAAGTGTTCCTGAGCCCACACGGTAAGCTCCTTTACACAATGGTGTCTTTTTTTAATGCAGTGCCGCCTGAGGGATTGAAGGTCAGGGGCATTCAATGTTGGTTTTCAGCATTGCCGCTTATGTGAAGAAAGTTCTCCAAATTCTCTGACTCTCATAATTATATTATAGACTGTAGATGATGGAATCCCTAAATTCCTTGCAGTTGAACGTTGAGAAACATTGTTCTTAAACTGTGGACTATTTTTTTTCACGCAGTTCACAAAGTGGTGATCTTCACCCCATCTTTGCTTGTGAACGGCTGAGCCATTTGGGGATGCTCCTTTTATACCCAATCATGACACCTAAAATTAGTGTCCTCAGTTCACTTATTGAGTGTTGTTAGAAGGAAAGGTGATGTAACACAGTGGTAAACATACCACTGTCCCAACTTTTTTGAAACATGTTGCAGACATCCATTTCAAAATGAGCAAATATTAGTTTATCAGTTTGAACATTAAATATCTTGTAAAAGAGAAAAACAGCTGGTGCAACACAAATGGGAACTGAAAAATTTAATAAGGTGCTGAAAACATACAAAAATGTACAGAGGGACTAACGTTTCGAGTCCTACAAAGACAAGGATGGTACAGCTTAAAAACGAAGCATTACTGGAATTAAAAAAAAAAAAAAAAATTTATAAACATTGGCACAATCTTAAGAGTGATCCCACATTTAAAGACATCTGTGCTGAACCACCTAAATTTATATTTAGGCGTGCCCGAAATATTCGTGATAGACTTGTTCATTCAGATATGATTATTCCCATCTCAACTGCGTGGCCTTCCAGCCCACCAAAAGGTTTCTTTAGATGTGGTAATTGTGCACATTGTTCTAATTCCACTAATGCTTCATTTTTCTCTCATCCTCGTACTGGTAAGCAATATTCTATTTCTTCATTTATCAATTGTAATACTACATGTGTAGTATATCTCTTAAAATGCCCTTGTGGATTGGCATATATTGGCCAAACAAAATGTCGACTTAAATTGCGGATAGCTGAACATAAAACAGCAATCCGTACTCAGAACCTAACTTATGCCATAGCAAGGCATTATAAACAGGCCTGTCATGGCTCCCCAGCATCCTTAAAATTTGGGGGGATTGAGAGAATCACAGCTCCACCTAGAGGAGGTGATATCATTAAAAAACTTTTATGCAGAGAAGCATTTTGGATTTATACTTTAGGCACCTAGGAACCTTTTGGTTTGAATGAAGAACTAAAATTTACTTGTTTTCTCTAATATTAATAATTGTTTTTTATTCTGGTTTTAGTTATGTTTGTTTTGGGACAGTGTGTCTCTAATCATGAACTGATGACTGAGTGAGTGCTGTGTTTGACGGATGGTCATGCCCCTTTGGAAGCATTAGGACACCTGTTTCTTAGTATTTAAGCTGTACCATCCTTGTCTTTGCAGGACTCTGAAGATATGACTTTCACGTCGAAATGTTAGTCCCTCTGTACATTTATGTATGTTTTCAGCACCTTATTAAATTTTTCAGCACCTATTTCTGTGTTGCACCAGCTGTTTTTCTCTTTTACAAATCAGTCCTATCTGGTTGCACCAGATTTGTTTGTGCTATACAGAAGCGTGGAGAACTCTCCTTTTTTGTTCATTAAATATCTTGTCTTTGTGGTGTATTCAATTGAATATACGAGTAGTTTGAAGAGGATTTGCAAATCATTGTATTCTGTTTTTATTTACATTTTACACTATGTCCCAACTTCACTGGAATTGGGGTTGTAGAATAAATCAATCAATCAATTTTATTTATATAGCGCCAAATCACAACAAACAGTTGCCCCAAGGCGCCTTATATTGTAAGGCAAGGCCATACAATAATTACGGAAAAACCCCAATGGTCAAAACGACCCCCTGTGAGCAAGCACTTGGCAACAGTGGGAAGGAAAAACTCCCTTTTAACAGGAAGGAACCTCCAGCAGAACCAGGCTCAGGGAGGGCCAGTCTTCTGCTGGGACTGGTTGGGGCTGAGGGAGAGAACCAGGAAAAAGACATGCTGTGGAGGGGAGCAGAGATCAATCACTAATGATTAAATGCAGAGTGGTGCATACAGAGCAAAAAGAGAAACAAACACTCCGTGCATCACGGGAACCCCCCAGCAGTCTAAGTCTATAGCAGCATAACTAAGGGATGGCTCAGGGTCACCTGATCCAGCCCTAACTATAAGCTTTAGCAAAAAGGAAAGTTTTAAGCCTAATCTTAAAAGTAGAGAGGGTGTCTGTCTCCCTGATCTGAATTGGGAGCTGGTTCCACAGGAGAGGAGCCTGAAAGCTGAAGGCTCTGCCTCCCATTCTACTCTTAAAAACCGTAGGAACTACAAGTAAGCCTGCAGTCTGAGAGCGAAGCGCTCTATTGGGGTGATATGGTACTATGAGGTCCCTAAGATAAGATGGGACCTGATTATTCAAAACCTTATAAGAAGAAGAATTTTAAATTCTATTCTAGAATTAACAGGAAGCCAATGAAGAGAGGCCAATATGGGTGAGATATACTCTCTCCTTCTAGTCCCTGCTAGCACTCTAGCTGCAGCATTTTGAATTAACTGAAGGCTTTTCAGGGAACTTTTAGGACAACCTGATAATAATGAATTACAATAATCCAGCCTAGAGGAAATAAATGCATGAATTAGTTTTTCAGCATCACTCTGAGACAAGATCTTTCTAATTTTAGAGATATTGCGCAAATGCAAAAAAGCAGTCCTACATATTTGTTTAATATGCGCATTGAATGACATATCCTGATCAAAAATGACTCTAAGATTTCTCACAGTATTACTAGAGGTCAGGGTAATGCCATCCAGAGTAAGGATCTGGTTAGACACCATGTTTCTAAGATTTGTGGGGCCAAGTACAATAACTTCAGTTTTATCTGAGTTTAAAAGGAAATTAGAGGTCATCCATGTCTTTATGTCTGTAAGACAATCCTGCAGTTTAGCTAATTGGTGTGTGTCCTCTGGCTTCATGGATAGATAAAGCTGGGTATCATCTGCGTAACAATGAAAATTTAAGCAATGCCGTCTAATAATACTGCCTAAGGGAAGCATGTATAAAGTGAATAAAATTGGTCCTAGCACACAAATGTAATTTGCAAAAAAATACATAAAGTCTATAAATTAATTGTACTTATTTTAAACTACTGTGCATTAATTCCATCATCTTGTACAACTCTTACCACAAATCTAAGCTCACTTGCACATTTCACTAAACATTTATAAATATTACTTTCCACGACGGTTTTAAAAAAGTTTCTGAAGACAAGCTGAAGACAAAATGTGTCAAAAGCTCAGAGAAAATATTTTCATAATCACAGTAGAGATCTGTGTTATTGTGTTCTGAATAGAGATGTACACACACACACAAAGTGCACTTCTCAGAATGTCATTGAAGCACCAATGCTGAAAGATCAACAGATTAGCTTTCACTGAAAATTTGCTTAATTTAACAGGATACACAGCACAATTGACAGATTAAATAAAGGTCCGTACAATACAGGAATACTGAAACACTTTAAATCAGGTGAGAGAAGCAAAATTTAAATGAACATTCTGCCAAACTCAGGCTGCGGGATTATGGGCAGAGATTTTATAGTCAACATTTGTACACTGGCTTCATGTGGACTGAAACTGTTACATTATTCTGCTTGGTCCAAAGCTTTTACTGCAGTAAATGAATAGATTTGTCTGCCATTTTCTTTTTTTAAATTAAGAAAGCGTGTTTGAATATGTAATGTCTGTAATTTGTGTAATGTCTGTAATTTATGCCGTTACCCACATGTTTCAATTTAGCATGATAAAACGGGGATACAGCTACATTAATGAAAGTTAAACTTCTCTTTAATTGGAGTTATGTAGAGTGATTAACAGAAAAGATCATCTTCACATTGATTTAATTAAGATGATTTTGCACAGTGTGACTGAAAAACATTACCTGAACCTGCAAGTGGTGGATGTGGCCATGTTTCAGGTTTGTGTCATCAACATTAGCCCCACAGGGCTGACTTTACCTAAACTTTATGGGGGGAAAAGTTTAAAACTAGAGCACTGTGCACAAACCTCCACCAACACTATTTTTCAATTCCACAAATCTTTACCTTTGAAAAAAATTTCAAGATGAAAGCCCTGTTAGAAGTAGCTTTTCACAAGATAAAATACAAAACATAGGTCAAAGGGCTTTTCAATTTCAATTTATTTTCATTTATATAGCGCCAAATCATAACAAAGTTGCCTCAAGGGGCTTCACACAAAGTCTAACCTTACCAACCCCCAGAGCAAGCACACAAATTCAAGTGATAGTGAGTGCCAGTCTGGACCTCACTTTCAAATATGAAAGTGATTGGGACACGTTTGTTTAAGATATAATGTAAAATACGAGGTCTGTGATGAAAAAAGCGGTCCTTTTTATTTTTTTCAAAAAATAAATGGATTTGATTCATATGTTTTTACGTCAGACAAGCTTGAACCCTCGTGCGCATGCGTGAGTTTTTTCACGCATGTCGGTGACGTCATTCGCCTGTGGGCAGTCTTTGAGTGAGGAGTCGCCCACCCTCTCGTCGATTTTTTCATTGTTTAGGAATGGCTCAGAGACTGCTGCTTTGTTTGATAAAAATTTTTTCAAAACCTGTAAGGCACAACTGAGTGGACACCATTCGATAAATTCAGCTGGTTTTTGGTAAAAATTTTAACGGCTGATGAGAGATTTTGGTCTGGTAGTGTCGCTTTAAGGACGGCCCACGGCACAAAAAAACACCTCCGTGTTGAAAACCATTTGTAAAATTCAGGCGGCTTTTGATGGCTTTCAACAAGTGAGTAACTGAGAAATTGTTTAACAGCTTGGGCATGTTCCAACTTGCCTGTTAAGGTTTCCAACAGAGGTTTTTCCTGTCGCGACCCCCGCGGTCGGGTCCGGCCCGACATGCGACTCTGCCCGCACGTTCTTTCATTACAAAATGTCCGTTAACAATGGAATGTCCGAATAAACTCCTCATGCCGACTTCTTCTGAAAGTTCTCTGTTCTCTGACGACTTACTGGGTCAACAGAGCCTGAAATGTGGAAGTTTTCAACTTGAAACGGCGAGACGCTGCCGCCTCAAAGCGCAGATCGCCGTCAGGTGCCGTGGGCCGTCCTTAAAGCGACACTACCAGACCAAAATCTCTCATCAGCCGTTAAAATTTTTACCAAAAACCAGCTGAATTTATCGAATGGTGTCCACTCAGTTGTGCCTTACAGGTTTTGAAAAAATTTTTATCAAACAAAGCAGCAGTCTCTGAGCCATTCCTAAACAATGAAAAAATCGACGAGAGGGTGGGCGACTCCTCACTCAAAGACTGCCCACAGGCGAATGACGTAACCGACAGGCGTGAAAAAACTCTCGCATGCCCACGAGGGTTCAAGCATGTCTGATGTAATCACACGTGATTCAAATCCATATGGTTTTTGAAAAAAATAATAAGGTCCGTTGCTTTTATCACAGACCTCGTATACATTAAATGGGGTTTTCATTTAAATTTAAATGACCACAGAATCTGTAATCTGGATCAGATCCAGATCACACTTTGCCGGTCGATAAATGATACCATCCTACATAACGCTGTTAAATATGAAAGAAATTCAATCTTTTTTGACAGAGTTATGAATTTTTGAACATTCATTCAATGTTAAAGGATTGGATTTTTCCAAGATTTTTTTCTGACATTTACCTTTGACCTATGACCTTGAAAATTTAATCAGTTCTTGTCTATCAGGATATGAATCTTCTGTAAAAATGTTATAACAATATATGAAAAATTGTGGGTTACAGGCTGTTCACAATCAAACAAGGGTGAAAACATAACCTCCACCCAAGTTCTTTGTCAGAGGTAATTATTGCCATGACCTGGGAATGACAGTGATTTGTCTTTGCAAAAAGTGAGATTTATAAAGTTAAGTCCAACACAGGAAAAAAAGATGGATTTTTCCCCAGATAATCTGTTTTTAGGATTTGATATGCAAAAGATTAGTTATTTGAACTCTGACTTTCGGGCCCCTTTACACATAGCATGAATAAGTAGGAATCGGGGAGAATCATGGCGAAACAGCCCGAATGAGCGAACCCCAAAAACATCGAGCCGACGTCGGGCAGGTGTGAACGATCCCGCTGCAATTGTTTCTTGCATGCTTGTGTGCATGCACGAACACAGTGCGAGCACCTGGAGTGTGTGGAACCACATTGTGCCACTGATGTCGAGAGAAAAATAAAAACAGCTGGAACGTGTGGAACCACATCGCGCCACTGCTGTGGAGGCAAAAATAAAAAACAGCTGGAACGTGTGGAACCACATCGCGCCATTGCTGTGGAGACAAAAATAAAAAATAGAAAACAGCTGGAACGTGTGGAACCACATCGCACCACTGCTGTCGTGCACTGTGCAGAAACAAAAACTACACACCATAAAAAGCACCGCAATGTCCAATATTTAATCCCTTTTATTGAATGGACAATATCAGTATGATCCGTCTGTGCCTCTGTATGTGGCCCATGGTCACAGACATGGTACAGTCATAAAATGACATGAATGAAGCAGTGCACTCTTATTATATCCAGCCGGGTATATAAATAATTACCGGATACTGATAGATTAGATGTTGGTGTATAATTAGTGAAAATCACTGGGTTGATATAAATAAAAGGAGACCCAATACAGAAACTTGTGGTTAAATAACCCTGGTGTGTGTCGCTTAGCAATGCCACACTTGTGAGGGTCTGCCCTTTGTTTTCGTGCTAACAGCACAAATCACACCACATTTTCTAAGTGTTAAGCGAGCGGTGTTGGATGTTCGTGTGTGTCACCTGTAGTTTGGCCAACACCAGAGGGATCAAATGGGCTCTCACAGGGCACTCTCTGTCTTTCAGTCGCTGGTGTGTGCGAGTAGTTATAGTGACAGGTGTACGAGGCATTAGAGGCGACTCCGATTTTGCATGAATGGCATGCAATTCCTCCGTGTGCTATGTGTTATGTGTGAAGGGACCTTTAATGATTACAAGATTCGTCTGGATAAGCTTAAATCAATTTGCAAGCAAGAATCAAATCAAAAGCCAACATTTTGCAATACTGTCATGAGTTCTTTCAGCCGTATGAATAGCTCTCATCATCGTACTCGAGATCAAGATCATCTTGGTCCAGAAGTCCATACTTGAACTTCCGATACATGGTTCCATCTTGTGCCATGTACACAATGTCATCTTCACTGTCGTTTTCCTCATCATCTTCACAGTCGATGATTCGGTCGCTGTACTCCCCGAACGTTGACTCGGTAGCCCCTGAGCTGACTGCCCCATTGGTGTTGAGTGCCTTGTAACCTCCAGGTTTGGTTTTGAGTGTGCTGGTGACTGTAAGTGATTTAGACCGAGCTTGAAGGAATAAGAAGACTCCGGCACCTGTGGCGATGATGAGTAGCGCAGAAACCATGACAAAAAGGTTGGCGGCGCTGCTTTGAGCCTCCAGCTGTGTGGCCTGCTTCATCACAAAGTTGACGCTCAGGATGCACTTGTCTAAGAAGACAATAAGCAGATCTTCAGAACAACTCATGAATGGGGACTCTTCCTGATCCTAATACAAGACCTCTCGTTTATGAAAGGGCAATCCCCACGAGCCTTGCTAGGAACATATTTCAATCTGGATTTCAACTAGTTACATACAGCTTTTTTAAAACACTAAAATATGCTTCCTACTTATGAACCATCTCAATATAATTCATAGTACGAGTAACTGTACAAACTGTTGTACAAAAATATAACAAACTTGGTACCATACAGGCTTTATATCATTGAGGAAAGAGGCCCAAATTAGTACCTCAGAATGAACAAACTATTGCTCCAAAGTCCAAAGAACAACTAAAGAGATGGAGATATTGCCCTGACCTGAAAAGCTGTTGACCAACAAGAAAGCAATATAACTCTTAATAGAAGAACAATAAACAAAACAAAAAAAGCCTGGTCTTTTTCCTTTGATCAACTGTAAGCTTTTGTCCAGCTCTTCTACAAATGTTGATTTTAAAGTGGTGGCCTGTGTTCCTTCTTGGTTAACAGCCTTTCAAGTCATAGTGATGGAGCCCTCTCTTGAAGGTGGATGATGTCACATTTCTTTAATTCCCTAGCAGTGACCCTGATGATCTGGTGAACCTTTAGAACAAAAGTTTAATTCTTTGTTATTAAGTTGGTCCTCCTTCCTCAATGATAGAATAAAGTAGAGCCTTTATTGTCGTAAATAATAATAATAATAGATTTTATTTATAACGCACTTTACATTTGAAAGCAAATCTCAAAGTACACAGTAGATAGAACAATAAACAATAGAGAAACAATAAAAAAAAACAATAAAAGTAAACCAAAAAGCAATAAAACAAAATGGCAATAAAATTGAACAACAGAATGAGTTAAAAGACACAATCAACAGATAAAATCAAATAGAGTCAGCTAGGGAAGGCCTTTCGAAAAAGGAAGGTTTTTAGCCCTTTTTTAAAAGCATCCACCGTCTGTGGAGCCCTGAGATGGTCAGGGAGGGCATTCCACAGACGGGAGCAGCAGCCTCGAAGGCCCTGTCGCCCATGGTCTTGAGCCGAGTCCTGGGTGGGTGCAGGTGGTGCATTTGGCCTGACCGGGTTCTAGCTGATATATGTGGGTGGAGCTCGATAAGGTAGGTGGGGGCTACACCATACAGACAGTGATGGGTGTGAAGGAGGATTTTGAATTCGATACGGCGGTGAATGGGGAGCCAGTGCAGAGTGCAAAGGATGGGGGTGATGTGCTCATATTTACGCACTCTCATCAGGACCCGGGCAGCAGTATTTTGGATGTATTGGAGCCTTTGTAGGCTCTTGCCCGGGATCCTGATGAGTAGTGCGTTACAATAGTCTAACCTGGAGGAGACAAAGGCATGGACGATCTTCTCTGCAGCAGAGTGGGAGAGAAATGGCCAGAGTTTGGCGATATTACGGAGGTGAAAAAGGAAGTTTTGCAAATATGATTGATATAATTATCAAAGCTAAGATGGGGGTCAAACCGGACCCCCAAATTGGTCATGGAAGGAGAGAAGGAAAAGTTGTGGCCAAGAAAAGAGTTGGAAGAAATGAGGGAGGAACGTAGTTGGTGAGAGGTACCGATGTGGACAGCTTCCATTTTGGAGCTGTTCAGCTGTAAAAAGTTTTCACTCATCCACGCCTTTATGTCCTGCAGGCAGGAGTTCAGTTGAGTGACATAGGAGGAGGGAGTGGAGGAGGGGGGACCTTGAGGTAGAGTTGTGTGTCGTCAGCATAGCAATGGAATTGTAATCCATGCCTGCTGACAACAGGGCCGAGGGGGAGCATGGAGATGGTGAAGAGGGTTGGACCGAGCACAGAGCCCTGGGGGACCCCACAGACAACAGTGTGGTGGAGGGATTTAGCGTCCCCCAGGGCTACGAACTCGGTCCTTCCCATGAGATATGAATGAAACCATTGAAGGGCAGTACCACAGATACCAATGTCATGTTGGAGACGGTAAAGGAGAATGTGGTGATCAACAGTATCAAATGCAGCAGAGAGGTCGAGAAGGATGAGGAGGGAAGTGGAGCCAGAGTCAGAGGTCATCATAAGGTCATTGGTGACTGATGAAAGCTGTCTCGTGCTGTAGGAGGGACGAAAACCGGACTGGAATTTTTCATACAGACTGTTTGATTTAAGATGGTTGTGAAGTTGAATGGATATAATTCTTTCAAGAATTTTGGAGATGAAGGGAAGATTGGAGATGGGTCTGTAATTTGACAGAGGTTCAGGATCAAGAGTGGATTTTTTGAGGAGAGGCTTGATGATAGCTGTTTTGAGGCTGACTGGAACATGGCCGGTTTGAAGAGAAAAATTGATGTTTGTTATTAGCTGACTGATGGAGTGACAATGAGCTTTAAGCAAAGGGGAGGGGAAGGGGTCGAGGGAGCATGTAGATGGTTTGGATTTACTGATTACACTATGTAACACAATTTTTGTTCCTGGCTTCTAAGTGTTATATTTCAACTGCTTATGTCTAAAGTCTATAGAAAAATGACTACATTCAGCACAAACTTTGATTTCATTTTTTTTAACGTTCTAGAAAGTTCTAAAAGTTTCTTGAAATTTCTAGATAATTCTGGAAACTTCTAGAAAATTCTGGACAGTTCTGGCAGTTAAAGAATATTCTAGAAGACTATTCAGTAGTAGTGAAGGCGAATCGAGAATATTCTTGAAAACAGACAAATTTCAAAATATCATTGTCCTGATCACAGAAGCAAAGTTTCTGTGGAATAACAGCTATTTTCTGTTTATTTAAGGCATAACAGGTTAGGAAAACACACTGTACCCAGGAACAAAACAAAAATAAAAATTTGTTACATAGTGTTATTTTTTTCAATCTCCTGCTGCACTGCAGGGAAGAAATGAGACAGGTGTTGTGAGATGGGCACAATGTCATATGATAGGACAGAACTACAGAAAAGAATATATACGATATATACTTGTACTTGTACATACATACAATGAAAGGTGTCCTCTGGATTTAACCCACCCTAATTACAGTTAGATACAATCCAACTACTAGGAACAGTGGGCAGCCACAGTCCGGTGCCCGAGGACCAACTTCAGATCTAGAGATTCTGCTTTGGTCAGAGGCAGAGAAAGGAGCAGACCCTAAATAAGCATGTTTTTGATTGTGGGAGGAAACCCACTCAGACACAGGGAGAACATGCAAACTCCACACAGAAAGGCGGGAAGCAATCCCACGGCCATCTTGCTGTGAGGCAACAGTGCTACCCACTAATCCACTATGCCACCCAATGGCGCTGATGGTGGAGCTGGATAACCTCAAGCAAATAGTAATATGACCTCAAGCTTCTTATGGCTTTGTTTAATAGAGTGTAGTTGTTTATTGCATCATGAATCATTTTGAGATGCTGACTTGTGAAGGTCCAAAATTGTGCTACAGAGGCCATGGCATAATTTTTTTATTTTTTTTTCATGCTCTTAAATGTAAGAAGGTAATGGTTAGACTTCAGTTAGGCCCTTACATATAGCCAAAGGTTTCCCAGTTAACCCCAAATTATGTGAGTTGGTCATTTAAAAGCATTTGCAAGTTATTCCATCAGTTAGTGGAATCTTCTGTGCTGTGTAAAAAAGGAAGAAATGAAAGAAAGAAAGAAAGAAAGAAAGAAGAAATGAAAGTGAGTGAATAAAAACGTAAATCTTTCTTGTAAATATTGGCTATAAAAGCAATGAGTTCTATTTTTTAAATCCATATACAACCCCTGGCAAAAATTATGGAATCACCGGCCTTGGATGATGCTCATTCAGTTGTTTAATTTTGTAGAAAAAAAGCAGATCACAGACATGACACAAAACTAAAGTCATTTCAAATGGAAACTTTCTGGCTTTAAGAAACACTATAAGAAATCAAGAAAAAAAGATTGTGACAGTCAGTAACGGTTACTTTTTTAGACCAAGCAGAGGAAAAAAATATGGAGTCACTCAATTCTGAGGAATAAATTATGGAATCACCCTGTAAATTTTCATCCCCCAAATTAACACCTGCATCAAATCAGATCTGCTCGTTGACATTGACCCTATGCCATGACATTGACCCTATGTGTCTTTTTGCAAGGAATGTTTTCACAGTTTTTGCTCTATGGCAAGATGCATTATCATCTTGAAAAATGATTTCATCATCCCCAAACATCCTTTCAATTGTCCAAAATATCAACGTAAACTTGTGCATTTATTGATGATGTAATGACAGCCATCTCCCCAGTGCCTTTACCTGACATGCAGCCCCATATCATCAATGACTGTGGAAATTTACATGTTCTCTTCAGGCAGTCATCTTTATAAATCTCATTGGAATGGCACCAAACAAAAGTTCCAGCATCATCACCTTGCCCAATGCAGATTCGAGATTCATCACTGAATATGACTTTCATCCAGTCATCCACAGTCCACGATTGCTTTTCCTTAGCCCATTGTAACCTTGTTTTTTTTCTGTTTAGGTGTTAATGATGGCTTTTGTTTAGCTTTTCTGTATGTAAATCCCATTTCCTTTAGGCGGTTTCTTACAGTTCGGTGACAGACGTTGACTCCAGTTTCCTCCCATTCGTTCCTCATTTGTTTTGTTGTGCATTTTTCGATTTTTGAGACATATTGCTTTATGTTTTCTGTCTTGATGCTTTGATGTCTTCCTTGGTCTACCAGTATGTTTGCCTTTAACAACCTTCCCATGTTGTTTGTATTTGGTCCAGAGTTTAGACACAGCTGACTGTGAACAACCAACATCTTTTGCAACATTGCGTGATGATTTACCCTCTTTTAAGAGTTTGATAATCCTCTCCTTTGTTTCAATTGACATCTCTCATGTTGGAGCCATGATTCATGTCAGTCCACTTGGTGCAACAGCTCTCCAAGGTGTGATCACTCCTTTTTAGATGCAGACTAACGAGCAGATCTGATATGATGCAGGTGTTAGTTTTGGGGATGGAAATTTACAGGGTGATTCCATAATTTTTTCCTCAGAATTGAGTGATTCCATATTTTTTTCCTCTGCTTGGTCTAGAAAAGTAACCGTTACTGACTGCCACAATCTTTTTTTCTTGATTTCTTATAGTGTTTCTTAAAGCCAGAAAGTTGCCATTTGAAATGACTTTAGTTTTGTGTCATGTCTGCGATCTGCTTTTTTTCTACAAAATTAAACAACTGAATGAACATCCTCCGAGGCCGGTGATTCCATAATTTTTGCCAGGGGTTGTATTTTGTATGTCCTGCTTCTTATGTGCTCTGACAATAGAGGGACTGTGTATACAAATGGCCATAACTTCCAAGTGGTTAAAGATTTAAAGTTGTAAGTCTACACTACACACCCAGTTAATTTCATTTCCTCTCCAGTGCTGGTCTACAGAGGCAAAATTGTAAAAACTGTTACTGTCTACCTACTTATGGACCTGACTGTAGGCCAAAGTTATGTGGTGCCAGAGCTCATATATTTATTGCTAAATCCTCATTCCATGCCCTTTGTTTTGAAACAGAATTTTCAGTTGTATTACACAGTAAGAAATTGTACAACTCTGATACAACACATTTACTTAGACTGTTTTTAGAAACAATTTTCTCTAAATTTGTTTTTTTTTTTTTTGGTTTGCTTAAATTAGAAAAATGATCTGAGTAAAAAAAAAGATTGTGGTAATGGTAAATTTAGACCTTCTGACTCCATTTTTTTTTCCACTGGGGGGCATTTTTTGCCTCAAAATTTCACTGATCTTAATTGTACCACCCAATAATACCAAAATATGTTTGGACATTTTATCCCTCCTTTATTATACGGTAAGTGCTACAATGACAAACTAACCCGAGCTTGACCATTTTTCCAAATAAATCCTATAAATAGCTTTTTAACCTTTGTGAAAAAATCATCAGGTGGTGGCAATGGCACATTCTTAAATAAATATAACATTTTAGAGAGTATATTCATCTTTCTAACATTGATTCTACCAATTAAAGAGAGGGGTAATGACATCCACCTATCAATGGATCCCGTTAGTTCACTCATAAAAGATTCATAATTAGATCTAATAATCAATTTTAATTTGTGCTTAATTTCTGTACCTAGGGACATAAAATGGTCCACCACTTTAAAACACAGTCTCTGGAACTGAATCTTCAATATCTTTCTCATTTAGTAATAGTATGGAGGACTTGGTATTATTAATTGTATATCCTGAAATGTTACTAAAAGCCTTTATCAATTCTAAAATAACTGGAATAGATTTCCTAATTTGAGAAACAAACAAAATGGCATTGTCCACATATAGTGCCACCTTGTGTTCAATATGGTGAAAAGATATTCCAGATATGCCGCTATGTGTTTGTACGGCTATTGCCAAAGGTTCTATCGCCAAGGTAAATAAAAGAGGTGACAAAGGGCACCCCTGTCGACATCCTCTCTTTATCAAAATTGATTTTGAAATATTTTTATTTGTTATTAAGATAACTCTCCCCAACTCTCAAACTATTATGACTATATATTTGATGATGGTTTAATTGTCTCTCAACAGCCAAAATGATGTTTTAAAGTGTAATTTGTGTGTTGCTAGCTTTAACAAAAAAATGTTATAAAATAAATTAAGATTGCTAAAAGGGAGGATTATAATGTTAGACCAGTTTTCAACAGGGTTTTCATTGCCAGCTTTTAAGTTATAAGTGTGGGTGTGCTAGTTAGGCTTCAAAATGATGATTTCGTATAATTTATAATATACAGGTTGAAAAATACCATTATTCAAAATCACAGTTAAAAACGGTCTAAACCCGAACCTTGATTTAACGTCAATAAATAGATGGTGAAAACATATTAACTTTTGAACCATTTTTGAACGTCTTTTCAATGGAAACATTCTCACTGGGTACTGTTATTTTGGGGACAGCATCAGTAAACACTGCACACGCTGACAAAGAAATGGCTGATTTATTATATTAAATTGTTTCACTGTTCAGTTACTTATGCACCTAACTGTAGACTTCTGATGGTTTGACAGGTGGTCTCACTGATCTGTCCATGTGAGTTTTGTGCTTGTTTACCTTGTGAGACTGTACAGTTGCAGCACTCCCAAAGTACTGGTTTTTCATCGAGGGCCATCTCATTTCCACAACAGGACAAGCAGCGGCCATCGTCAACCAATAACTGAAGTGCGGGACACACCACACAGTCCCATATGCTGGGGCCTTTGCAGTCCAGACAGGACGGATCACACGGCTCACAGTGTGGATCAATGTTATCAGACTCAGAGGCCTAAACAGACAGACAAGTGGATTAATGACACTGAGACGCATTTCACCTTCAAACGTTGTCGCTGTCTGTTACCTGAGATACTGTGTACGAGCCTACGACACAGTCAGATACACAGATGCCGCTTAAAAATCTGTAGCTGTCATAACAGGTTGTGCAGCTCACACCTCCCTCATCTAGCGAAAGACCACACAAAGGAACATTTTCAGTCTCTGGTCTCAAATGGCATCATGACATATCTCAACAGGCCCAGCAAAAAGTTATCTTTACCTGAGGAGCTAAAAGAAATTTAAAATATATTTATTGTCATACACACAAGTTATCTGTTCAACTATATTATCTTCCTCGTCAATGTCCATGTGGTTAATAAATAGCAGACACCAGCAAGTACCGTGAGGTTAAGAACTGCATGAGAGTGTGCTGAAAAGTTCACAGGCTAACCATGATGCCATTGTGGGATGGGACCATGTGTGGTTTACTTTTCACATATTCCTCTTTAAGGTCTTCACATGAATTCTAACAGTATTATGATGATCAACCAACAGCTGTCAGAATATCATCGTACAATATTTTCTCATCAGACAGAAGTCAGACGATGCCAAATCAGGAGAGTACGCCAGGTACAGCCGCAAACAATAGCCATGGCAACCAGGGCTCAAGCTAGGACCATTTTAGTGCCGGGTAAATTATGTGATCGCGGCTCATAGCTTCCCCTGCAGCTGTATGGTTTTATACCACTAAAACATTCTTGGCAAGCCTTATTTTAACTAATTTTGGGTGGTTTTAGATGCACTGATAGCAAGAATAAAACAAAAAAAAAATTATATTTACAGTAGTGTTCAGAATAATAATAGTGCTATGTGACTAAAAAGATTAATCCAGGTTTTGAGTATATTCTTATTGTTACATGGGAAACAAGGTACCAGTAGATTCAGTAGATTCTCACAAATTAAACAAGACCAAGCATTCATGATATGCACACTCTTAAGGCTATGAAATTGGGCTATTAGTAAAAAAAAAAAAGTAGAAAAGGGGGGTGTTCACAATAATAGTAGCATCTGCTGTTGACGCTACAAACTCAAAACTATTATGTTCAAACTCATTTTTTTAGCAATCCTGTGAATCACTAAACTAGTATTTAGTTGTATAACCACAGTTTTTCATGATTTCTTCACATCTGAGAGGCATTAATTTTGTTGGTTTGGAACCAAGATTTTGCTCGTTTACTCGTGTGCTTGGGGTCATTGTCTTGTTGAAACACCCATTTCAAGGGCATGTCCTCTTCAGCATAAGGCAACATGACCTCTTCAAGCATTTTGACATATCCAAACTGATCCATGATACCTGGTAAGTGATATATAGGCCCAACACCATAGTAGGAGAAACATGCCCATATCATGATGCTTGCACCACCATGCTTCACTGTCTTCACTGTGAACTGTGGCTTGAATTCAGAGTTTGGGGGTCGTCTCACAAACTGTCTGCGGCCCTTGGACCCAAAAAGAATAATTTTACTCTCATCAGTCCACAAAATATTCCTCCATTTCTCTTTAGGCCAGTTGATGTGTTCTTTGGCAAATTGTAACCTCTTCTGCACACGTCTTTTATTTAACAGAGGGACTTTGCGGGGAATTCTTGCAAATAAATTAGCTTCACACAGGTGTCTTCTAACTGCCACAGCACTTACAGGTAACTCCAGACTGTCTTTGACCATCCTGGAGCTGATCAATGGGTGAGCCTTTGCCATTCTGGTTATTCTTCTATCCATTTTGATGGTTGTTTTCCGTTTTCTTCCACGCGTCTCTGTTTTTTTGTCCATTTTAAAGCATTGGACATCATTGTAGATGAACAGCCTATAATTTTTTGCACCTGCGTATAAGTTTTCCCCTCTCCAATCAACTTTTTAATCAAACTACGCTGTTCTTCTGAACAATGTCTTGGACGTCCCATTTTCCTCAGGCTTTCAAAGAGAAAAGCATGTTCTACAGGTGCTGGCTTCATCCTTACATAGGTGACACCTGATTCACACCTGTTTGTTCCACAAACTTGACAAACTCACTGACTGAATGCCACACTACTATAATTGTGAACACCCCCCTTTTCTACTTTTTTTTTACTAATAGCCCAATTTCATAGCCTTAAGAGTGTGCATATCATGAATGCTTGGTCTTGTTGGATTTGTGAGAATCTACTGAATCTACTGGTACCTTGTTTCCCATGTAACAATAAGAAATATACTCAAAACCTGGATTAATATTTTTAGTCACATAGCACTACTATTATTCTGAACATTACTGTATGTTGTAATATATGTAAGATCAAAGTTATTTTTTGCATGTTTCTGTCAAAGTCTAAGTTAATAAACTAAATAACATTGAAAATGTTAAAAACACATGAATATTTAATGGACATAGTATTCACTCTTCTTCAAAAATGACACACAGTAGTTTTTAATCCAATGAAGCAGGCAGTTTTCTGTCATCCTGACAGTTTGAGTGGATTACATCTTTCTTTTTAAACAATATAACACCTAATTGACTTGTTTGAACAAGAGCTCAGTCTGGACTGATTTAAAACCTGCTGTTTTAAATGAAAAATTTTGTGAATCAGTTTCACTGTTCTTTCACTGACGCTGTGCCCCCCTCCTTCTCCATTCTCTCTCTCTCTCTCTCTCTCTCTCTCTCTCTCTCTCTCTCTCTCTATGTCTCTCTCCCTCCCCCTCCCTCTCTCTCTTGCATGTGCTGTTTTTCAAACTCTGAGCTTTTTGGAAACACAAAGCCTTTCGGTTGTAAAATAAACCAAATTTCAGCATGTATCTTCAGATATGGATACAAAAGGACCTGGATTATTGTCGGTTTTTCGTGGCGGCTTTTTTTTTTTCTTCAGCTCAGAGCAGAGATGCTGTTTCCAGCTGCTGCCCTTCACAGCTCTATGGCCACAGAACGCGCTAACTCTCTGATCTCTGCTATTTGTGATTTGATACGAAGAAAATAAGAAATAAATTTCTTATTACTTTAATTATTGGTTTAAAATTGCAAAACTAGGACTCTATAAGCTTGAAATATGATCGAATTGGTACATTTTCAGCAACATTTCCGTTAATTTTTCAGAAATTCTGTGCTGGGCAGCACAGCCAATTTGACACCGAAAGCTGGACAGAAATTTGCAGTACTGGGCGGGGCCACCCAGCACCGCCCACCATGGCTAGAACCCTGATGGCAACCACCAATTTATGAGTTGGGACATTGTCCTGATTAAAAAAAAAAAGACCTCATCAGCTTTCTTGGGCATTTCATAGCCTCACAAAACTGCCTGACTAAGCTTGCATAATACTTTGTTTTTGATTTGGTCATTTGGAAGGCACTCTTGGAACACAATGTCCTTTGCATCCAAATAAGCTGAAACACTTTCTTCTTAGAAGAAGATACCTTGTTCTTTATGAGGGTGAAAACATGTTCCACTGTGTGGACTGTTATTGTTCCTACATCAAAGTGAAGATCCAGCATTCATCCAGTGTTAGGAAATATTTAATGTGCCTCTTTAACAATACAAACCTGCCGTACTTCAGGTCAGGTATCAGGACATGTGTCTCCAAGCAAGTACCAATGTTTAATTGTCATAGTGGTGCATGACGAATGTCCTCAACTCTTTTACAGGAGATTTCAAGGGCGTCATCTATCTGATAGCAAGTCATCTGCCATCCATCACCATGTAATGAGTGCTTTCCTTCATGGTGGCAGCTGCAGGTCATCCAAACCATATGTCACCTGATTTAAAGCTGAAAGGCTACACTACAAACACATCTTGATTCAGTCAAACTCATTCATACAGTGCCAAATCACAACATAAATCACTGCAACATGCTATGCATGGTTTAAACCTTATCCAACCCCTGAACAAGCACACTGGCAACTCCCTCAAGAGTTTTTTGTTTGTAGGAAGAAACCTCAAACAGACCAGACGGTGACAGGTGACCATCTGCTGTGGCCATATTAAAAAAAAAACAACACTCTCCAACTTCTTGTGTACCTGACTGCATCCATATACATGATACGTATGCTGTGTTCCTAGCTAACTAACACATTTGAATTTTAAAGTATACATATCTACTAAAAAAACTTAAAATCAGAAAGATTTAAATAAGTGCTAACAGGCTTTCTTTACCATTGCAGGTTTTACAGGTTGGGTGACACTTGTGACAGGTCATGGTTTCGCTGTGTTTGTAGTAGTTTGGAGGGCAGCTCTGCAAGCACTGGCCCATCTGTCTCAGGTACACGTAGCCCTCCCGACAGCTCAGGCACTTCTTGCCACCAGGACCCCAACACTGGCCGCATGTGGGGTCACAGCGCTCACAAACCCTGGTCATGGCGTTTCCAAAGTGCCTGAACAAAAGAGAAAACTAATTTGTGTTCACATGTACTCAGATTACTTCCCCCACAGTGTGTTTACATCCCTCCAAATTTCTAACCTCTCTGAACACTTTTCAACGCAGCTCTTTCCCTGCTTGAAGAATTCCGGTCTGCAAGCAATGCACTGCTCGCTGTGACCGCCAGTGCATGACTGGCAAGTGAAGTGGCATCGCTCACACGTGTGCTCATCCTGGTTGGCATAGTAACCAACAGGACACTCCTTCATGCAGGTGTTGTCTGATGGACATAGATGCACAGTGAGGGCTTGATCACTTTGACTTGAAGATGACTCAAGCAGGTGTGTGGGTGAATGCGACCCTAATCATCATAACTCACTCAGCAGGAAGTGTGAAGCTCCGCAGGTCAGGCACTGGTCTTTGCCTGGACCAGTGCAGTGATTGCACATCTCGTGGCATGTGTGGCACTCTCCATCCTCACCCATGTATGAGCGAGTGCACTGGCTGTACCACAAACAGGAACCACTGGAGTCCTTCACTCTGTTGATGCCACAGCTGAGGCAGGATGAAGACTCAGGACCAGAGCAAGTCAGACATGACCTGTCACATTCTGGCAAAAGTCAAAGGAAACACTTATCAATAATTTGTGTTCAATAAAGGCCTGCTTTCAAATCCCACAGTATAATCAGAGTGTCCTGCCTCTGCATTCATTGGTGGTGTCATCATAGTAGGTGTTGTTGGGACATTTAGTCAAACATGCTCCATTGTAATGAACAGCTTTCAGGTCCTGACACACATTACAATCATCGAAGTCCGGTCCATCACACGAGGCACAATCATTATGGCAACGCACACACTCATTTTTCTCAATGGCGAAGTAGCCAGTAGGACAATCGGCAACACACTTGTCTTCATGGAGGAAGTAGTATTCTGTACACTCTGAAAGAGAAAGAGAGAGAGAGAAGAGAGGGGGAAAAGTGAAAACAACTCTAAGCCAGTGAAAACTATGCCTAATTATGAGCCATTTCATCAACATGTTTTTATATTTGTTTTTGTTTTTTAAAACCACACATTATAATGCATCTAGGGGTATTGTTTTCAGTCGGTTAGTATCCATCTGTGTGCGAATAAAATAACTCAGAGTTTCAAGGTTCAAGTTTCAAGGTGTCTTTATTATCCCCAAGGGGGCAATTTGGTTTGCAGCAGCAGCAAAAATACACACCAATTCACACATCCAGTAAAACAATAACACAAAAAATAGACAATTAAAAAGATGAATAACAATTACAGTTACAAAGACTGGTTTAAAACACCAACTGCAACAGGAATAAAAGAATTTTTAAATCTGTTGGTTCTACACTTGGGGACAGTGAACCTGCGGCCGGATGGCAGTAGTGTGAACTCAGCACATACAAGGTCTATTAGAAAAGTATCCGACCTTATTATTTTTTTCAAAAACCATATGGATTTGAATCACGTGTGATTACATCAGACATGCTTGAACCCTCGTGGGCATGCGAGAGTTTTTTCACGCCTGTCGGTTACGTCATTCGCCTGTGGGCAGTCTTTGAGTGAGGAGTCGTCCACCCGCTCGTCGATTTTTTTCATTGTTTAGGAATGGCTCAGAGACTGTTGCTTTGTTTGATAAAAATTTTTTCAAAACTGTAAGGCACAACTGAGTGGACACCATTCAATAAATTCAGCTGGTTTTCGGTAAAAATTTTAACGGCTGATGAGAGATTTTGGTCTGGTAGTGTCGCTTTAAGGACGGTCCACGGTGCCTGACGGCGATCTGCGCTTCGAGGCGGCAGCGTCTCGCCGTTTCAAGTTGAAAACTTCCACATTTCAGGCTCTGTTGACCCAGTAAGTCGTCAGAGAACAGAGAACTTTCAGAAGAAATCGGCATGAGGAGTTTATTCGGACATTCCATTGTTAACGGTCATTTTATAATGAAAGAACGTGCGGGCAGAGTCGCATGTCGGGCCGGACCCGACCGCGGGGGGTCGCGGCAGGAAAAACACCTCCGTTGGAAATCTTAACGGGCAAGTTGGAACATGCCCAAGCTGTTAAACAATTTCTCAGAAAGCCATTAAAAGCCGCCTGAATTCTACAAATGGTTTTCAACACGGAGGTGTTTTTCCTGTCGCGGCGCACACAGATTTGCCGAGTCGTCACGGAAACGACTCGGCGAATTTGCGAGTACGTCTTTCATTAAAAAAATGTCCTTAAACAGTGGAATGTCCGCATAAATTCCTCATGCCGGCCTCTTCTGAATCTTCTCTGTTCTCTCACGATGTCCTGGGTGAATTAAGCCTTAAATTAGGATGTTTTCAGCTCGAAACAGGCCGACGACAGCGCCTGGAAGCGCTGCAGGACGTCCCGCTCCGTGGGAAGTCCTTACACCGACAGAAACACCCCATAATCTCTCATCAGCCATTAAACTTTTCACAGAAAACCAGCTTAATTTCTCGAATAGTGTCCACTCGGATATTCCTCACAGGTCCAGAAAAAATTTTGATAAAGCAACGCGCGCCGTCTCGAGCAGCGTGTGAAACAAAGGAATTCAGCCGAGAGGGCGGGACCACATCTCACTCAAGGCCTGCCCACAGGGAAATGACGTCACCGACACGCGTGAAAAAACTCACGCATGCGCACGAGGGTTCAAGCATGATTGGTGTAATCGCATGTCATTCAAATCCATATAGTTAAAAAAAAAAAAGGGACGGTTTATTATCTAAGAGACCTCGTAGAGGATGGCTGGGGTCTGAGGAGATCTATCTCGCCCTTTTCAAAAGATGTGTCCTGTACACATCCTGCAGGTCATTAAAAGTGTGTCCTGCAATTTTGCCACAGGTGTGCACAATGCTTTGCAGGTGCTTTGTATTCTTCATAGAAAGCGCACCAAACCAACATATAAAAGAAAATGTTAAAATAGGCTCAATAAAACATTCTCATAAAAGTCTTCTCAACATTAAAATTCTGCAGTTTCCGATAAAAGTGCATGCGCTGATGGGCCTTGGAACAGAGGGCATCAACTTGAGCCTCGAAAGTCAGTTTGTCATCAATAATTGTTCCCAAATATTTGTACTGGTGCACCACTTCCACCGGCTCTGAACCAAAGAGCACAGGTTTGATCAAATTTGAAACAAACCTGGTGAAACTTGAGAGTCTTCTAAGCGTGAAGTGATTTGATTTTCTGAAAGTCACAGACCAAGGTCTAATTTAGGATGGAATGGAAGATCACCAGTTATACATCTTCATGGTGGAGCGGCATAAAGAAGAATTTTCTTAAACAGAAGAAATTTGAGATGCAGTTTGCTAGGAAGCTCTTGGGTGTCTCAAGTACAGATTTGATCTGTTTTCTTGTGTGAATGTGTGACTGATGGTACAACAAAGCTTGAACTATGCACAATTTAATCATCGTGGCAATCCCTAGCCAGTGAGGGAGACTATCTCCCGGTAGACTCCCAGAGACATGGCGGAATTCTACATACAGGGTCTATCTAGAGATGCCTGGACATGAGTTGGTCTGGGGTTCGAGAGCATTTTTTGGACAGTTCACTCACCTGGCATAAATGTTTTATTATTGCTGTTAACAGCTCTCCCTGCATCCCACAATCAAGCAGTGTTGTATAGTAACAAAGTAAAAATGCTTCACTACTGTACTTAAGTACGTTTTGGAAGACTTTGTACTTTACTTGAGTTTTTTTTTATTCAACTTACTTTCACTTTTACTTCACTACATTTCCGACCTTAACTGAATACTTCTACTCAGATACATTTTCTATGCGCCATGCCGTTACTCGTTACAAAACACACACACACACACACACACACACACACACACACACACACACACACACACACACACACACACACACACACACACACACACACACACACACACACACACACACACACACACAAAGTCGTGTTTTCACCCAGAGACACCACTGATTACTAGTGACTGCAACGAAGTCAGGCCGCTTTGTCATGAGGCATGTCCAGTAGGCTTTATTGCAGTTGCGCACTTGCTTATCAAGAAAATGATCATTTCTCTACAGATTACAGACCTGCAGCGTGTCTGTAATCAACTTTTCTGCAGCGCATCTTAGCTTTGAACCTTGAACCAATCGAAGCAGTGATTCGCAGGTCGAAGCACTGCTTCGATCTATGATTCGTGGATTGATTGCTATATTTCACTTTATCCTAATTTTTCCCCGCTAAAACCCCGAAGAGCATATGTCTGTGAGTAATATTTAACATTTTTGTTAAACCGACCTGTTATGGTCTTCTGAAACAGTTGATAGATGTATTTTATAACTTAAAAACGGGACCGATGCTAACGCGTTAGCATGTCTATGGCGTTTTCAATGTTAAGTTAGCATTAAGCTGTTCGCATCAGCACGTTTGTGTTTTGTTTTCTGTATAATGGCTCAGCGTTCGTTGTCGTAAAAGAGTCAAATTGTATTTTTTTTATTATTTATTTTTATTCATATCGCAACAAAAATAATAGTCTACATAATAGACAGTAATAGTCAATAATAGACTAATAATGTTACAATACAATTTTAGAGAGACAAAAAGAAAACAAAACATAACACAAAATATAAAACCATGTAACAATGAAAATAACTGTTTCCTGTGGACACCTAGTGAGTAGCCTACTCTCATTTAGGTTTTGAAACCTTGTTTCTGAAGTGTTTTTGTGTGATGTGCACAATTTTCTGTATTTTGACTAATACTACCAGTCATTTACAAGCCTAGATAAACTTTAATATAAAAAAATCAGTCAGTTTTTGATTATTAACATTTACTTGTACTTTTACTTTCAATACTTGAGTACATTTAGTTGTACATTACTTGTCATACTTAAGTACAATAAATACTACATACTTTAAGAGTTTTACTTGAGTAGCATTTCAATCGGTGACTTGAACTTCTACCAAAGTCATTTTTTTAATGGGTATCTGTACTTTTACTTAAGTGTGATTTTCCGGTACTTTATACAACACTGCAATCAAGTTTTATGTCTCTTTTTTCAGGACAACCTGTGCTTTCATAATATATACGCTTTTGTTGTGTTTTATAAGTGTAATAAAGGTTTACAATCAAAAATAAGGAAGGAAAAAGTAAAGCGAAAAATAATTTTCCACACACATTTATTCAAAACACACAGCAAACTATAATAAACAACGGTTTTGACACTTTATAAAAGTAATTTGAGGTCTTGTGTGAAAGACTGTACAACAAAAAGGTTCAAACAATAAACACAAATGCACATTTTGAACAATATATACAAAATGGTCTATGCGTTTTTTTGTCTTCATGGTAAAAGCAACAGAGTTATCCAGTAACATTCACATGCAAACTAGTGGAGCAATCCTGATAGTTACACACTCTTTGTTTGAGCACGTGAGATTGTCATCAGAAGCTCTCCATCTGCTCCGTCTTCTTTCAGTGATCACTGTGCGGCATGGCGCAGGGCGCATTTGGAGCCCAATAGTATGTACTCATTGGAGCACCCTGGGGGCTATTCAAACGGTCCAACTAGTAACATATCACTCCTGAAAACGATCTTTGGCTTTTCACGTGCGGTGAATCTGCCCTACGATTGGATTTTGGAAAACCATGTGACGGTGAACCAATTCCGATTGGACACTCACATTGCGCACGTCATCACATAGCTTCTATGAGGAGTACAAAGATGGCCGATGGCTGGCTCGAATGTCCGCGGAGTTAACTTTTCAGCAAAAAAAAAAAAAAAAAAAGTATGTTTCTATCTCATATCATTAAAAAGTTATTTATAATTTAGTAAAGCTTGGTCTTAGCCGTCGTATATGACGGCGTTGGCCCCAGAGGGTTAATGTGGGAATGTTGTTGCATGCTAACAAACAAGTGGTCTTTGACAGATCAATAGCCTGGTCTGGTTGTGAAATCCCAAATGACCAGGATCTTGAAGATCTGCTGCAGTCTTCATCCACCTCCACAGCCATTGGGTTATAAGTCGTCGAGTCACTGTTGAGGTCTTCCTGTTTCACCACAGCACCATTAGCTGTCTCGTGTTTAGGGTTCCTATTGGGCCTTCATAGCTGCCATAGGAGCCACAGAGCACACAAGTTCCCCACCATATCTCACCCTACCTGATCCGTGATCCAGGTGTCACAACACCGACGAGGAGTTGGATTTTGACAACCAATGTAATTCAGGGGTGTCAATGTACAGTAGTGTTCAGAATAATAATAGTCCTATGTGACTAAAAAGATTAATCCAGGTTTTGAGTATATTTCTTATTGTTACATGGGAAACAAGGTACCAGTAGATTCAGTAGATTCTCACAAATCCAACAAGACCAAGCATTCATGATATGCACACTCTTAAGGCTATGAAATTGGGCTATTAGTAAAAAAAAAAAAAAAAGAAAAGGGGGTGTTCACAGTAACAGTAGCATCTGCTGTTGACGCTACAAACTCAAAACTATTATGGTCAAACTGCTTTTTTATCAATCCTGTGAATCACTAAACTAGTATTTAGTTGTATAACCACAGTTTTTCATGATTTCTTCACATCTGCGAGGCATTAATTTTGTTGGTTTGGAACCAAGATTTTGCTCGTTTACTAGTGTGTTTGGGGCCATTGTCTTGTTGAAACACCCATTTCAAGGGCATGTCCTCTTCAGCATAAGGCAACATCATGCTTCACTGTTTTCACTGTGAACTGTGGCTTGAATTCAAGGTTTGGGGGTCATCTCATTAACTGTCTGCAGCCCTTGGACCCAAAAAGAACAATTTTACTCTCATCAGTCCACAAAATATTCCTCCATTTCTCTTTAGGCCAGTTGATGTGTTCTTTGGCAAATTGTAACCTCTTCTGCACGTCTTTTATTTAACAGAGGGACTTTGCGGGGAATTCTTGCAAATAAATCAGCTTCACACAGGCGTCTTCTAACTGTCACAGCACTTACAGGTAACTCCAGACTTTCTTTGATCATCCTGGAGCTGATCAGTGGGTGAGCCTTTGCCATTCTGGTTATTCTTCTATCCATTTTGATGGTTGTTTTCTGTTTTCTTCTGTTTTTTTTGGTTTTTTTTTGTCCATTTTAAAGCATTGGCGATCATTGTAGATGAACAGCCTATAATTTTTTGTACCTGCGTACAAGTTTTCCCCTCTCCAATCAACTTTTTAATCAAACTACGCTGTTCTTCTGAACAATGTCTTGGACGTCCCATTTTCCTCAGGCTTTCAAAGAGAAAAGCATGTTCAACAGGTGCTGGCTTCATCCTTAAATAGGGGACACCTGATTCACACCTGTTTGTTCCACAAACTTGACGAACTCACTGACTGAATGCCACACTACTATTATTGTGAACACTCCTTTTTCTACTTTTTTTTTTTTACTAATAGCCCAGTTTCATAGCCTTAAGAGTGTGCATATCATGAATGCTTGGTCTTGTTTGATTTGTGAGAATCTACTGAATCTACTGGTACCTTGTTTCCCATGTAACAATAAGAAATATACTCAAAACCTGGATTAATCTTTTTATTCACATAGCACTACTATTATTCTGAACACTACTGTATGTATGGACACTAGAGCCTGTTTGTCTTAAAGTCTGCTTTTCCACCTGTCCTCTCTTTATTCCTCTTTCTTATGATAACAGTCAGGATTCATGGGGTGGGGAGTGGTATTATTTGCTGTGTAATGAGGGATGGATAATAGTATGCTCATCTTTCTGCACTTACTCTGACACAGGCCATCAGAATTGCACTGTGCACAATCAGCCGGGCAGCGGCGGCATTCCTTCTCAGCGCCATAGTGTCCCTCTGGACAGTGTGGTATGCAGGAGTGATGGAGTAGGAAGAATTGTGTCTCACAGCTTTGACAGTAAGAGGTGTTTCCATGGCAGGATGCACACTCTGGTGCACACATCTGGCACACACCACTGTGAGGAAACCCTCTGAGGAACAAAGAGTGGAGAGTGGAGTTGAAACTGACGGTGCTGTGATGGTGTGAGGAGAATGAAAACAGTAAACAATGGAGATGAACACAGCAGACATCACCTCTGACACTTAGCTACACATTTTCCATCTTGCAGGTAAAGCCCATGGCGACAATGCTGGCACCGTTGAGTGTCCTGGCATGTAACACACCCTGACAG
The DNA here is from genome assembly GCF_902500255.1 of Thalassophryne amazonica. Classification (NCBI taxonomy): domain Eukaryota; kingdom Metazoa; phylum Chordata; class Actinopteri; order Batrachoidiformes; family Batrachoididae; genus Thalassophryne; species Thalassophryne amazonica. Next base: position 59,278,604 of record NC_047107.1, on the reverse strand, counting down.
GCAGTTTTCACATGAACTGGATGTCTTGTTGGCAAATGTAGCAGATGGACAGTGTGACACACAGGACTGTGCAGCTGTCAGAAAACTTCCTAAAATCACAAGTCACACTTCTAATTCAAGAAAAATAACTGCTACAAATAATTGTGTACCACTGATAGAATATGATCAATATTTTGTATGATCTTGCCTTACAATGGGGCCTGAGATTAGTCACATTTGAGCTCAGATCATCGAGTACTGTAAAATATCATACTGTAGTTTGAGAAACATTTGTCTGTTTGTTTCTCTTCTCCCAGATCTGTTGGATCAAGATTATTAGTGTCAAAGGATAAAATTTGGATTTTTTTCTCCAATGCCCAACAAACTTGGGACACATACAGTGAGGAAAATAAGTATTTGAACACCCTGCGATTTTGCAAGTTCCCCCACTCAGAAATCATGGAGGGGTCTGAAATTTGCATGGTGCATGTCCACTATGAGAGACATAATCTAAAAAAAAAAAAAATCTGGAAATCACAATGTATGATTTTTTTAAAATAATTTATTTGTATGTTACTGCTGCAAATAAGTATTTGATCCCCTACCAACAAGCAAGAATTCTGGCTCACACAGACCTGTTAATTTTTCTTCAAGAAGCCCTCTTATTCTACACTCTTTACCTGTATTAATTGCACTTGTTTGAACTTGTTACCTGTATAAAAGACACCTGTTCACACACTCAGTCAATCACACTCCAACCTGTCCACCATGGCCAAGACCAAAGAGCTGTCTAAGGACACCAGGGACAAAACTCTAGACCTGCACAAGGCTGGGATGGACTACAGGACAACAGGCAAGCAGCTTGGTAGAAGACATCAACTGTTATGATTATTTATTAGAAAGTGGAAGAAACACAAGATGACCGTCAATCTCCCTCGGTCTGGGATTCCATGCAAGATCTCACTTTGTGGGGTAAGGATGATTCTGAGAAAGCTCATAACTACACAGGAGGACCTGGTCAATGACCTGAAAAGAGCTAGGACCACAGTCACAAAGATTACATTAGTAACTGTCATGTATTGTGTTTATCCTCTATTGTGTGGTTGGGTTTTGGTTTTGGATTATGTTGCTTTTCTGGCTGGGTGTGCTTTGCTTGGGTTTTCTGGTCCGTATTTCTCTTGGCTGCCTTCTTTGAGCTTGGTGGGGGGCGGTTCACTTTGGTTGGGTCACGCCTTGTTCTGGGTCTTTCTGCACTTATCACTGGGAGTATTTAAACACCACTGGTTGCACCGGTTTTTTGCCTGATCATTGTGCCCTGTGCCATTGCTTCTAGCTCTGTACCTTGCTCTTTCTAAGTCCTGCTTCCACCTTGTGTTTTGACCACCTGCCTGTATTTTTGACCACACCATTGCCTGATGTTTTGGATCTGTTTGCTTCTCTTGGACTGCCTCTCTGTGTACCGAACCCAGCTAAGCCTTTCAGTAAATGCCTCCTTGAACCAAAGCTACGTAGTCGAGTCCTGCATTTGTCTCCAGCCTTCTTTTTCTGACAACCCTGATAGAACGATCAGGCCAACAATGGAGACAGCGGACTCGAACCCGTTCCAGTCAGCTGTTCGTCACCATAGCCGCCAGCTGGCAGAACAAGAGGACCGCATCACCGCCTTAAGCACCGGAATCTCTGACCTGGCCAAGAGACAGGACGCCTTCATGTCCTCAGTGAGCACACAGATCATCCAGCTTATAACCTCCCTGACACCTCAGGCTCCGTCCGCCTCAGCCTCTACCAACCAGCCGCCGACAGGACCGAGTGCTGCCCCACCGGTACCTACAGCTGCCCCTGTCATCTGCAACCAGCTGTCTCGACCTGAGCATTTCTCCAGAGAATCCGGAGATGTCAAGCCCTTCCTTACACAATGCAACCTGCACTTCGAGTTAATTTCAGCAATGTTTCCGTCCGACAGGACGAAGATAGCATTCATCATAACTCACCTCACCGGCCGGGCAGCGGCGTGGGCCTCGGCAGAGTGGAGCAGGCAGTCTCCGGCGTGTGGATCACTCCAGGCGTTCAAAACCACACTCCTCCAGGTCTTCCAGCATACGTCACCGGGCCGTGAGGCAGCCCGTTCCCTGATGCGTCTTCGGCAGGGAAACAGACGTGTCGCCGACTACGCCACTGATTTCCGCATTCTCGCGGCGAAGAGCGAGTGGAACCCGGCCGCACTCCATGATGTGTTCTTCCAAGGCCTATCGACGCAGATCCAGGATCAGCTGATAGCTGTCGATCTCCCGGAACAACTGGACGAGCTTATCGCACTAGCCATCCGCACTGATCGCCGGCTGGCGGACCGGTCCCGACGAGACGTGCACGCCTTGTCCCAGCACTCGGAATCTTCGTCCGCTCATCACGTCGGGTCCTCTGCTTCCAGCGCCAGCTCGTCTCACGCAGCTTCAGAAGAGCCGATGCAGCTGGGATGTACCCGGCTGACCACCGAGGAGCGGCGGCGCCGGAGAGACCAGGGATTGTCTTTCTATTGTGGTCAGGCGGGTCATGTGGTCACTGAGTGCCAAGCCAGGGGTGCCCCCGTGCGGTCACAATGGGTACGCCGGGTGAGTCAAAATTCTATTACTTCTGTTACTCCTCAAAACGTGATCATGGCCAGTTTAATTTCCGATCATTCATCATGCTCTGTTCCGATATTTATTGATTCAGGTTCTGAGGCAAATTTAGTGCAATCTTCTCTCGCCAGGTCTTTACACCTTAAGCTGTACCGTCTCTCACGGCTGCTGGTATTGCATGCCGTGGATGGTCATGTGCTGGGTCACATCACCCACTGCACTCAGTCTGTTCAGTTGATCATAGCCGGTACCCATTCAGAAACGATAAGCTTTCATGTATTTGATAAAATGACTCACTCCGCCATTTGGGGGCATCCCTGGTTAAAAATACATTGTCCACAAGTAAACTGGTCCGACGGACGAATCACTTCCTGGGGCTCCGCCTGTGCGGGGCGCTGTTTCGCGACGTCCGTGAGGATCGCTAATCCTCTTAATCCTGATTTGGCAGGAGTACCTACTGAGTACCACGATCTTACAGAAGTATTTAGCAAAGTCAAGGCAAAGTCGCTGCCACCACATCATGCTTATGACTGTGCCATTGAGCTACTTCCGGGCACGAGTCCCCCACGGGGAAAACTTTTTTCTCTGACCGGCCCTGAACGCATCGCCATGAATGAATACATCCAGGAATCCTTAGAAGCCGGTTTGATTCGCCAATCATCATCTCCCACAGGGGCGGGGATTTTCTTTGTAGAAAAGAAAGATAAGTCACTCCATCCCTGTATTGACTATCGCGGACTAAACGATGTCACTGTAAAAAACGTTATCCCCTGCCACTAATAGCTTCCGCGTTTGAACTACTAGAGGGCGCCACAATCTTCACCAAGCTCGATCTCCGCAATGCCTATCATTTAGTGCGGATCAGACAGGGAGATGAATGGAAGACCGCTTTCAATACTCCCACTGGCCATTATGAATATTTAGTCATGTCCTTTGGCTTAACCAATGCACCTGCAGTATTTCAGAACTTGATCAATGACGTGTTACAAGATTTTCTAAATAAGTTTGTGTTTGTGTATCTTGATGATATTCTGATTTTTTCCCCGGATGCAGAAACACACTCTCAACATGTGCGTACAGTGCTTGAGACCCTGTTACGCAATCAGTTATTCGTAAAAGCAGAAAAATGTGAATTTCACAAGTCCACCGTATCATTTCTAGGATTCATTATTGCACCACGGTCAATCCGGATGGACCCAGCTAAGGTAGCCGCAGTGCGTGATTGGACAACCCCAAAGGATCGCAAGGAGGTCCAAAGGTTTCTAGGATTTGCAAACTTTTACCGGACGTTCATATGAAATTTCAGTTCGGTAGCTGCTCCTCTGCATAATGTTACCTCATCGCTCCGGCCCTTTTGCTGGACACCGGAGTGTGAGGAAGCATTTCAGGTCCTAAAGAAATGCTTTACAACAGCCCCTGTGTTGCTCCTCCCTGACCCTGCCCAACAGTTTGTGGTCGAAGTGGACGCTTCCGATGTGGTGATCGGAGCTATCTTGTCTCAGATCCATCCCACTGATAAATTACATCCCTGTGCGTTTTTGTCCCGTAAACTGACTCCGGCGGAGTGTAATTATCACATTGGCGACCGCGAACTGTTGGCGGTTAAAGTGTCCTTGGAGGAGTGGCGCCACTGGTTGGAAGGGGCACAAGTACCGTTTTTGGTGTGGACCGATCATAAGAATCTAGAATATCTGCGCTCAGCGAAACGACTCAATTCCAGACAGGCTAGATGGTCTATTTTCTTTAGTCGTTTTAACTTCGTATTATCATACCGGCCCGGAACAAAAAATGGTAAACCCGATGCTCTCTCTCGATGGGAAGAACCATCGGATGAATTGGCAGAACCAGGGTCCATCTTGCCTGCATCCTGCTTCCTTTCGGTTCTTATCTGGGACATTGAGACCAAAGTTCAGTCCGCAACGCGCAGCATTCCTGTACCTCAGGACTACCCTCCGGGGAGGCTGTACATGCCAGAGGTTCTCAGGGGGGAAGTGATTTGTTGGGCACATAGCAGCCGTTTCGCTTGCCATCCAGGAACCGGAAAGACAGCCACAATCATCCGGGAAAGGTTTTGGTGGCCTCGTATACTCTCCGACGTAACGGAATATGTTGGAGCATGTACTACCTGCGCAATGCACAGATCTTCCAACCGATCACCAACCGGCAAGCTCCATCCGTTACCCGTCCCCACCCGACCATGGTCACACATCTCAGTGGACTTTGTTACCGGATTGCCTCCTTCCAAGGGGCGTACAGTAATTCTTACTGTGGTAGATCGTCTATCCAAGATGGCCCATTTTGTACCGCTACCGAAGCTGCCCACAGCCAAAGAAACCGCAGAGGCCTTGTTAAATCACGTGTTCAGATTACACGGTTTTCCACAGGACATAGTATCTGATTGAGGGCCCCAGTTTGTCTCACAATTTTGGGGGGAGTTTTGCCGACTCCTGGGAGTCACCTCCAGCCTCACCTCCGGGTATCACCCTCAGGCTAATGGACAGGCGGAGAGGGTCAATCAGGAGTTAGAAAAGGGACTACGTATTCTCGCCTCACAGCACCCGGCTTCCTGGTCATCTCAGTTAGTATGGATAGAGCTCGCACACAACTGTTTGCCATCGGCTTCTTCCGGCTACTCTCCTATCCACGTATCACATGGGTATCAACCTTCTTTGTTCTCTTCTACAGACTTAATCTCCCGGGTGCCCTCAGCCCTCTCCCTAATCCTCCGCTGTCACGAACCTGGGAGTGGGCCCGACGGACATTGCTCCGTTCTTCAGCGACCTACAAAGAGGCGGCCGACAGGAGGAGGACTCAGGAACCGATATACTCCCCAGGGCAATGAGTTTGGCTCTCCACCCGGCAACTGCCCATCTGTGGTCTGCCGAGGAAGCTTGCTCCCAGGTTCGTGGGGCCATTCACCATCGCAAAGGTTGTTAATCCGGTCTTGGTACGTCTGCATCTGCCCCGGTCTATGAGGATACATCCCACCTTCCACGTCAGCCATGTCAAGCCTGCTCGGTCCAGTTTCCTGTGTCCTCCGGCTGTTCCCCCGCCTCCCGCCCGGTTTGTGGACGGGGGGCCGGCTTTTACGGTGAGGCGCCTCGTGGGGTCTCAGCGGCGTGGGAGGGGGGTGCAGTATTTGGTGGACTGGGAGAGTTATGGGCCTGAAGAACGCTCATGGATCCCCTCTCATTTCGTTTTGGATCCTGGACTGATCACGGACTTCCACGCTCGGCATCCTGAGTCCCCTGGGCCGTCAGGGGCCGGCCGTTGAGGGGGGGTCCTGTCATGTATTGTGTTTTCCTCTATTGTGTGGTTGGGTTTTGGTTTTGGATTACGTTGCTTTTCTGGCTGGGTGTGCTTTGCTTGGGTTTTCTGGTCCGTATTTCTCTTGGCTGCCTTCTTTGAGCTTGGTGGGGGGCAGTTCACTTTGGTTGGGTCACACCTTGTTCTGGGTCTTTCTGCACTATCACTGGGAGTATTTAAACACCACTGGTTGCACCGGTTTTTTGCCTGATCGTTGTGCCCTGTGCCATCGCTTCTAGCTCTGTACCTTGCTCTTTCTAAGTCCTGCTTCCACCTTGTGTTTTGACCACCTGCCTGTATTTTTGACCACGCCATTGCCTAATGTTTTGGATCTGTTTGCTTCTCTTGGACTGCCTCTCTGTGTACCGAACCCAGCTAAGCCTTTCAGTAAATGCCTCCTTGAACCAGAGCTACGTAGTCGATTCCTGCATTTGTCTCCAGCCAACTTTTTCTGACAACCCTGATAGTAAGACATGATGCTGTCATGGTTTAAAATCCTGCAGGGCAGCAAGGTCCCCCTGCTCAAGCCAGCACATGTCCAGGCCGGTTTGAAGTTCACCAGTGACCATCTGGATGATCCAGAGGAGGCATGGGAGAAGGTCATGTGGTCAGATGAGACCAGAATAGAGCTTTTCAGAATCAACTCCACTTACCATGTTTAGAGGATGAGAACAACCCCAAGAAAACCATCCCAACCATGAAGCATGGGAGTGGAAACATCATACTCTGGGGATGCTCGTCTGCAAAGGGGACAGGACGACTGCACCGTATTGAAGGGAGGATGGAAGAGGTCATGTATTGCGAGATTTTGGCAAACAACCTCCTTCCCTCAGTAAGAGCATTGAAGATGGGTCATGGCTGGGTCTTCCAGCATGACAATGACCCCAAACACACAGCCAGGGCAACTAAGGAGGGGCTCTGTAAGACGCATTTCAAGGTCCTGGAGTGGCCTGGCCAGTCTCCAGACCTGAACTCAATAGAAAATCTTTGGAGGGAGCTGAAACTCCAAACCTGAAAGATCTAGAGAAGATCTGTATGGAGGAGTGGACCAAAATCCCTGCTGCAGTGTGTGCAAACCTGGTGAAAAACTACAGGAAACGTTTGACCTCTGTAACTGCAAACAAAGGCTACTGAACCAAATATTAACATTGATTTTCACAGGTGTTCAAATACTTATTTGCAGCAGTAACATACAAATAAATTATTAAAAAAAATCATACATTGTGATTTCCGGATTTTCTTTTTTTTTCTTTTTTTTTTTTTTTTTAGATTATGCCTTTCACAGTGGACATGCACCTAAGATGAACATTTCAGACCCCTCCATGATTTCTAAGTGGGAGAACTTGCAAAATCGCAGGGTGTTCAAATACTTATTTTCCTCACTGTATGTAGGTGGGTTCTGGAATTGCCCAATCAAGATCAAATTTACCAAATGTCCATTACTGCAGTAATACACCTTTGACATTGGAGTCAATGGTCAAAATTTAAGGTTTTCACTTCAATTTGCACCAAATGTGGCACACTTATGGAGGTGGGTTCTAGAATTGTCCAGCAAGATCAAATTTAGCAAAGGATAGTCATTGCCACCAACGTCAGGTCTGCCTGTCTGTTTGCTGGGCGACTCCTCTTAGGGCCTTTAGGTAATTTCTGCCAAACTCAGTATATCAGTGAAGGCTGATCTCAAAGTTTCCTTTACAAATAAATTTTGGCAAAAGTGATGGAAGTCACGTTCAACCCAATTTTGACCAAATGTGATGCACACTTAGGTGGATTACAGAATTGCCTTGGCAAGGTCAGCCATTGGTCAAACATGTTGGTCAGTTTCATTGGGGACAAATTACAGACCGCCATAGCCCTTACTGTCTGTTACTTCCTATAGGTATGATTAAGTTTTTAAAACTGAGGCAAAGGACATTTGAAGGAATTCATCTTCTATCTCTGATATGCCTGATCCTGAAATAAATAAAGATAGGACATCCTCTCATGGTTGGCTAGCTGTCTCTATGAACTAATCCAGATTAAACAATTCATCTGGATCATGGAAACATGTTTCCATAGTTCTTACTAATTGGCATTGTAATAAACTGATCTAAATCAAGGGTCTGTTATTCTTGTTGTTGCATATGCAATGTTATGATATGATAATAAAGCTGATACCCATCCTGTAACACCTTCCCTTATGCTTTTAAGTTCACTGATCCTGAAGCACAGTATAAAACAGGATGTGTAGTTAAAACCTGATACATCACAGTGCATTGGTTAATGTTTCAAAGCTGCATGCAGTCTTTCTGACATACTGTTTTCACTCAGTTTCAACAAATTTTCTAAATGTGCAGGTGTGTTAGCAGACTGTCTACCTGAGGAGCAGCTGCTGCAGTTATTCTTTCCTGCACCAGAGCAAGTCTTACAGGAGACGTGGCACAGCGGACCTAAAAGAAACCATAAAGCCAAAACACCAAGAAGTGAAAGACAAAACAAAAGATGGGAAAAAACAAAGAAGAGGGAGAAAATACATGTGTGCAGAGTTCTTATTGTCTAAATGTGCATGCAAATATACTTAAATACCAAATGCATGAAGAGAAATACTTAAAAAGGACATTCTTTCATAACCATTAAAGCACCAAACAGTGTCCACAACAATAATAATAATAACTTCAAGGCACCCAAGCAGGTTGATTCAGGTCAACTGGACTTGATTAGTTCCTTGAAGATGTTCATCCATAAAAAAAAACACCATCAGTTCTAGCTGGAGTAGCGAGAAACACAAATATTTATCCTCTGTCGGGTCACTGATATCAAACTGATGGAATCAAAGTCAAGAGCTGTTGTTACCAGAGATCACTTAAGTTCAAGTGTGTTCTTAGTTTCATTTGAGGAGAGGTCAAAATCAGAATAGCCTTTATTCACCAAGTATCTACAAGAATACAAAGAATTTGACTCCTGTTTGAACTGCACTCTCTCTGTACGAGCATGTATAAATATACACTAAACACAAAATAAATCACAATAAAAAAATGTGCAAATAAAATGTGTGCAAGGACAAACAGATTGAAGTTATACATTAGGTATATGAGTTAGTGAGTTTTTTTGGCAGGTTAAATTGTTCATCAGTGTGATGGCCTGTGGAAAGAATCCTGTGTCTCATTGTTTTGATGTACAGAGCTCTGTACCGTCGACCAGAGGGGAGGAGTTTAAGCAGTGTGTGTCCAGGTGAGGACCATCTTTGAGTCTCTGTGGTATCAATGAAAGGAAAGAATTGGGGCCCATTCAGACTGGGGTTTGCAATCCATCTTTCCAGCAGAGGTGGGTAATGTTCAATGAGTAAAAGTCCTACCACATATTTATTCCATCCACCCAGTTAACCAGTTGATTTCTAATTAGTTCAACTCTTGAGGGAGGTAGACAATCTAATCAGTGAAATCACCTGTTTTAGGTGCAAAAGTAGAAACAATACATGGCTGACTTTTACTCACTCACAAAAACAGGATAAAACTAGCAACTGCAGGTTTGCCTCGTCCGGGCTTGCATTCAGACATAAGCTGTTCAGCTCTGAACAAAAACCACAAGAAATGTTCAGGGCTCCTTCGACTTTTACACAATTTAGCATGGTCAAACAAGTTTCAAGCCACAGTCACTACAAATACCGCGTTTAAAGAAGTGTGAATATGATTAAAGCTCTTAAGACTACTAATACCCGGAGACTACCATCCATCCATCCATTTTCTTCTGCTTTATCCGGAGTCAGGTCGCGGAGGCAGCAGCTCAAGCAAAGCCTCCTCCACTTGAGGCAAGGACACTCCACCGACCTGAAGAGGGCAAAGCACCTTTTTCCGGTCGAGAACCATGGCCTCGGATTTAGAGGTGCTGATTTTCATTCCGACGCTTCACACTCGGCTGCAAACCGCCCCAGTGCACGCTGAAGGTCCTGATTTGACAAAGCCAACAGAACCACATCGTCCGCAAACAGCAGAGACGAGATTCTGTGGTTCCCAAACCACACCCCCTCTACACCCTGGCTGCGCCTAGAAATTCTGTTCATAAAAATAATGAACAGAACCGGTGACAAAGGGCAGCCCTGGCGGAGGTCAACGTGCACTGGAAACCGGCAATGCGAACCAAGCTCCTGCTGCGGTCGTACAGGGACCGGATAGCCCTTAGCAAAGGACCCCGGACCCTGTACTCCCGGAGCACTCCCCACAGGGTGCGCCGAGGGACACGGTCGAATGCCTTCCCCAGATCCACAAAACACATGTGGACTGGTTGGGCAAACTCCCATGAACCCTCGAGCACCTGATGGAGCGTGTAGAGCTGGTCCAGTGTGCCGCGACCAGGTTGAAAACCACACTGCTCCTCCTGAATCCGAGGTTCAACCATCGGTCGAATTCTCCTCTCCAGTACTCTGGAATAGACCTTACCGGGGAGGCTGAAGAGTGTGATCCCCCTATAGTTGGAACACACCCTCCGGTCCCCCTTCTTAAACAGAAGGACCACCACCCCGGTCTGCCAATCCAGAGGCACTGTCCCCGATCGCCACGCGATGTTGCAGAGGCGTGTCAGCCAAGACAGCCCCACAACATCCAGAGACTTAAGGTACTCAGGACGGATTTCATCCACCCCAGGAGCCTTGCCACAGAGGAGCTTTCTAACCACCTCGGTGACTTCGGCCTGGGTAATGGATGAATCCGCCTCCGAGTCCCCAGTCTCTGCTTCCTCTTCGGAAGACGTGACGATGGGATTGAGGAGATCCTCGAAGTACTCCTTCCACCGCCCGACAAAATCCCCAGTCAGGGTCAACAGCTCCTCACCCGCACCGTAAACAGTGCTGGTGGAGAGCTGCTTCCGCCTCCTGAGGCGTCGGTTTGCCAGAATCTCTTCGAGGCCGACCGATAGTCCTCCTCCATAGCCTCCCCGAACTCCTCCCAGACCCGGGATTTTGCCTCTGCGACCGAACGGGCTGCGGCACGCTTGGCCTGCCGGTACCTGTCAGCTGCCTCTGGGGTCCCACCTACCAACAAAGATAAGTAGGACTCCTTCTTCAGCTTGATGGCATTCCTTACTTCCGGTGTCCACTACCGGGTTCGGGGATTGCCGCCGCGACAGGCACCAGAGACCTTGCGACCACAGCTATGAGCAGCCGCATCGACAATGGAGGTGGAGAACATGGTCCACTCAGACTTCATGTCTCCAACCTCCCCCGGGATCTGGGAGAAGCTCTCCCGGAGGTGGGAGTTGAAGACCTCGCTGACAGAGGGTTCCGCCAGCCGTTCCCAGCAGACCCTCACGATACGTTTGGGCCTGCCAGGTCTTACCGGCTTCCTACCCTCCCAGTGGATCCAACTCACCACCAGGTGGTGATCAGTCGACAGCTCTGCCCCTCTCTTCACTCGAGTGTCCGAGACACGTGGCCGAAGGTCAGATGATACGACTACAAAGTCGATCATCGACCTCCGGCTCAGGGTGTCCTGGTGCCACGTGCACTTATGGACACCCTTGTGCTCAAACGTGTTCGTGATGGACAAACTGTGACTAGCACAGAAGTCCAACAACTGAACACCATTCAGGTTCAGATCGGGGAGGCCGTGCTTCCTGATCACTCCCCTCCAGGTCTCACTGTCGCCGCCACGTGGGCGTTGAAATCTCCCAGGAGAACAATGGAGTCCCCAGTCGGAGCGCTATCTAGTACCCCTCCCAGGGACTCCAGGAAGGTCGGGTACTCTGCACTGCTGCTCGGCCCGTAGGCTGAGACAATGGTGAGAGACCTGTCCCCGACCCGAAGGCGTAGGGACGCGACCCTCTCGTTCACCGGAGTGAACTCCAACACTTGGCGACTGAGCTGGGGAGCAATAAGCAATGCGACCCCAGCTCTCCGCCTCCCCCCGTGGGCAACACCAGAAAAATGAAGCGTCCAGCCCCTCTCCAGGAGTTCGGTACCAGAGCCCAAGCTGTGCGTGGAGGTGAGCCCGACTATCTCTAGTCGGTATCTCTCAACCTCCCGCACAAGCTCAGGCTCCTTCCCCCCTAGCGAGGTGACATTCCACGTCCCAACAGCCAGGGGCTGTGAGCATGGACCGGACCGCCGGGCCACCCGCCCTCGACCGCCACCCAATCCTCTCTGCACCCGACCCCCATGGCCCCCTCTGCAGGTGGTGAACCCACAGGAGGGCGGGCCCACGTCACTCTTTCGGGCTGAGCCCGGCCGGGCCCCATGGGCTAAGGCCCAACCACCAGGCGCTTGCGCACGAGCCCCAGGCCTGGCTCCAGGGTGGGACCCCGGGTCCGCCATACTGGGCGACGTCACGGTCCTTGATCTTTTACTGGTCATGGAGGCACTTCAGTTTTATCTGAATTTAAAAGCAGGAAATTAGAGGTCATCCATGTCTTTATGTCTGTAAGACATTCCTGCAGTTTAACTAATTGGTGTGTGTCCTCTGTCTTCATGGATAGATAAAGCTGGGTATCATCTGCGTAACAATGAAAACTTAAGCAATGCTTTCTAATAATACTGCCTAAGGGAAGCATGTATAAAGTGAATCAAATTGGTCCTAGCACAGAACCTTGTGGAACTCCATAATTAACCTCAGTCTGTGAAGAAGACTCCCCATTTACATGAACAAAATTGTAATCTATTAGATAAATACAATTCAAACCACCGCAGCGCAGTGCCTTTAATACCTATGGCATGCTCTAATCTCTGTAATAAAATTTTATGGTCAACAGTATCAAAAGCAGCACTGAGGTCTAACAGGACAAGCACAGAGATGAGTCCACTGTCTGAGGCCATAAGAAGATCATTTGTAACCTTCACTAATGCTGTTTCTGTACTATGATGAATTCTAAAACCTGACTGAAACTCTTCGAATAGACCATTCCTCTGCAGATGATCAGTTAGCTGTTTTACAACTACCCTTTCAAGAATTTTTGAGAGAAAAGGAAGGTTGGAGATTGGCCTATAATTAGCTAAGATAGCTGGGTCAAGTGATGGCTTTTTAAGTAATGGTTTAATTACTGCCACCTTAAAAGCCTGTGGTACATAGCCAACTAATAAAGATAGATTGATCATATTTAAGATCGAAGCATTAATTAATGGTAGGGCTTCCTTGAGCAGCCTGGTAGGAATGGGGTCTAATAGACATGTTGATGGTTTGGAGGAAGTAACTAATGAAAATAACTCAGACAGAACAATCGGAGAGAAAGAGTCTAACCAAATACCAGCATTACTGAAGGCAGCCAAAGATAACGATATGTCTTTGGGATGGTTATGAGTAATTTTTTCTCTAATAGTTAAAATTTTATTAGCAAAGAAAGTCTTGAAGTCATTACTAGTTAAAGTTAAAGGATTACTCGGCTCAATAGAGCTCTGACTCTTTGTCAGCCTGGCTACAGTGCTGAAAAGAAACCTGGGGTTGTTCTTATTTTCTTCAATTAGCGATGAGTAGTAAGATGTCCTAGCTTTACGGAGGGCTTTTTTGTAGAGCAACAGACTCTTTTTCCAGGCTAAGTGAAGATCTTCTAAATTAGTGAGATGCCATTTCCTCTCCAACTTATGGGTTATCTGCTTTAAGCTGCGAGTTTGTGAGTTATACCACGGAGTCAGGCACTTCTGATTTAAGGCTCTCTTTTTCAGAGGAGCTACAGCATCCAAAGTTGTGCTCAATGAGGATGTAAAACTATTGACGAGATAATCTATCTCACTCACAGAGTTTAGGTAGCTACTCTGCACTGTGTTGGTATATGGCATTGGAGAACATAACAAGGAAGGAATCATATCCTTAAACCTAGTTACAGCACTTTCCGAAAGACTTCTACTGTAATGAAACTTATTCCCCACTGCTGGGTAGTCTATTAAAGTAAATGTAAATGTTATTAAGAAATGATCAGACAGAAGGGGGTTTTCAGAGAATACTGTTAAGTCTTCAGTTTCCATACCATAAGTCAGAACAAGATCTAAAGTATGATTAAAGTGGTGGGTGGACTCATTTACATTTTGAGCGAAGTCAATTGGGTCTAATAATAGATTAAATGCAGTGTTGAGGCTGTCATTCTCAGCATCTATGTGGATGTTAAAATTGCCCACTATAATTATCTTATCTGAGCTAAGCACTAAGTCAGACAAAAGGTCTGAAAATTCACAGAGAAACTCACAGTTATATATACACAGCGTCCAGCGCAGAGCTCGTGGCAGCCGCTAGAACAAAGAATGGCGTCCTGCCGTGATCACAGCGGGTGAGATCATCACGACGACAATCGTGCTACTGCGTGTCGAGTTAGTCAGCTCTCCTCTGCCCCGCTGAGTCCCACAGTCAGATATGTGTTCAAGTTTGTGGGGGCATAGCTTTGGACGGAGCACTGACAGGGTAGGGGTAGGGGGTGGAACCTAGACAAGGTGCTACTTTCAAATCTTGTTAGCTCTCTTGCTAGCTCTCCGGGACCACCAACTCTAGCTTTAATTGAAAGAACATCTATTCCCCTTTTATTGAGGCCTGCAATTAAGTGAGGAGACTTTTTGAGGCAAGCACAGATCATTAAAATTCTGTCAGTTATTTGGTGCATAAGAAATTAAAATAAATACACGGTGAAGAGTCACTTTGTGCCGTGAGATGCCCAGGAGGAAAAAATGAGTATTTTTCATACGGGTGCGGAAGTGTCTGTCAGATTGGCTCCCCAGGCAGCTGCCATCCTTCAGTGTGATACCGTCCTCACAGGAGTCGCAGTCATCAAACTGTGGCCCTCCACAGGTACGACAGTCTCTGTGACACGGCTCACAGGACTCATCGTCCGCCACAAAGAAGCCCTCCTGACAGTGATCCACACACTGTCCATCTGTGGGGGAAAACACAAATACTTTATATCTGTGTGTGTGTGTGTGTGTGTGTGTGTGTGTGTGTGTGTGTGTGTGTGTGTGTGTGTGTGTGTGTGTGTGTGTGTGTGTGTGTGTGTGTGTGTGTGTGTGTGTGTGAGATCAGAAGCCCTACCCACTTTTCAACACATAAAACCATAAAAAATAAAATTAAATAAAATATTCAAAAAGGAGTGTGACAAAACCTTACAGTTGTTCACCAAGACAAAGGCAGATCCTTTCCATTTTTTGGTTGGATTAATGTCAGCAGCCTGTTAAGTCTATCTAATGCCTCCAACCCCTTCATCAGTTCATTCATTGTAATCCTGAGGTTCTGTTGCAACTTTAGGACAAAAAAATCCTTAATTCCTGCTGTGTATTTGGACCTCTTTCCTTTTTGATGTAAAGTCTGTCCAAAGATTTTAAAATTTTTGTAGAATGGATTGTAAGTTGCTTGTGATACGACACATCTATCCAAGATGGCTCCTAACAAGGAACGTGAGTGGTAGAGAAGGATTTTTTTTTTTTTTTTTGAATGCCGTGACTTCTTTAGATTTCTTCTCTCTCTCAAATACAACAATACACTTGCAGGCCTTTAAATACAGCCACCACAGGTTCCAAAATTAACCCTAAATTATGCCAATTCATCATTCATAAGATGTTAAAAGTAGTTCCATCAATTTCAGGAATCCTCTGGAATCTCCCATGCTGTTTAAAGAGGGCTTCATCTTGATCTATGTAAACCTGTGACTCACTTGAAATCTGATATAATGAACTTGAAATAAATCCATCTTCTAATTTTTTTTTTTTTAATTGTATAAAAGCACAGTCACCAGTCTTTACTTACACGATAATTGAATTACACACCTTGTTTGATCAAATAGAATCATATGGTTTATTTGAGAAATACTTGTCTGCCTGGCTGTCTGTCTGTTCCCCTGTTCCTCCCAGGTCCTTGGCCCATTTTATACTAATGTTGGTATTGGGATTAAGGTTGGGACTGGAATTACCCTTAAAGGGTTTGTTTTGGTAAACGTCGAGTTATTGCGATTAAAATTGTAAATTTTGATTCCACCCTTGATTTTGATGTTCACTAAAACTGGCATACATATGTAGGTGGGTTCTGGAGTTGCTCACACAAGATCAAGTTTATTTAAAATATTGGAGTCAAAGCTATTCAGGCCAAAGGTCAAAAATTAAGTTTTTCATTCCACTTTGTCAATAACTTGGAATGCATATTGAGTTGGGATCTGGAATTGCTCAGCAAGGTCAGATTTTCTAAAGGTTAACCCTTGCTTTGAAAATCATGTTTTCCTGTCTGTTCATTGGCCTGCTCCTCCCAGGTCCTTTGGCTGATTTCTACTACACTTGGTGCGTCAATTAAGGTTGACCCCAAAATGTTCCTTAAAGAATATGTTTGTCAAAAGTTAAGGTGAGGGAATTTGAGTTTAAACCTAATTTGGACCAAATATGGCACACAGGTGGATTCCAGAATTGTCCTGGCAGATTCTGGCAGGGTCTGCCAGAAGTGAATCATTTGGGTCAAGATAATGGGGGTCAAATATCACAATGCCATAGCCTTTTCAGTCTTCATGGCTATGGGGACTATTACCTAGTAATATTAGAATATATATATATATATATATATAATATATAACCGACCCTTTTATTTATTTTTTTAACTATATGGATTTGAATGACATGCGATTACACCAATCATGCTTGAACCCTCGTGCGCATGCGTGAGTTTTTTCACGCGTGTCGGTGACGTCATTTCCCTGTGGGCAGGCCTTGAGTGAGATGTGGTCCCGCCCTCTCGGCTGAATTCCTTTGTTTCACACGCTGCTCGAGACGGCGCGCGTTGCTTTATCAAAATTTTTTCTGGACCTGTGAGGAATATCCGAGTGGACACTATTCGAGAAATTAAGCTGGTTTTCTGTGAAAAGTTTAACGGCTGATGAGAGATTATGGGGTGTTTCTGTCGGTGTAAGGACTTCCCACGGAGCGGGACGTCCTGCAGCGCTTCCAGGCGCTGTCGTCGGCCTGTTTCGAGCTGAAAACATCCTAATTTAAGGCTTAATTCACCCAGGACATCGTGAGAGAACAGAGAAGATTCAGAAGAGGCCGGCATGAGGAATTTATGCGGACATTCCACTGTTTAAGGACATTTTTTTAATGAAAGACGTACGCACAAATTCGCCGAGTCGTTTCCGTGACGACTCGGCAAATCGGTGTGCGCCGCGACAGGAAAAACACCTCCGTGTTGAAAACCATTTGTAGAATTCAGGCGGCTTTTAATGGCTTTCAACAAGTGAGTAACTGAGAAATTGTTTAACAGCTTGGGCATGTTCCAACTTGCCCGTTAAGATTTCCAACGGAGGTGTTTTTCCTGCCGTGACCCCCCGCGGTCGGGTCCAGCCCGACATGCGACTCTGCCCGCACGTTCTTTCATTACAAAATGACCGTTAACAATGGAATGTCCGAATAAACTCCTCATGCCGACTTCTTCTGAAAGTTCTCTGTTCTCTGACGACTTACTGCGTCAACAGAGCCTGAAATGTGGAAGTTTTCAACTTGAAACGGCGAGACGCTGCCGCCTCGAAGCGCAGATCGCCGTCAGGCGCCGTGGACCGTCCTTAAAGCGACACTACCAGACCAAAATCTCTCATCAGCCGTTAAAATTTTTACCGAAAACCAGCTGAATTTATTGAATGGTGTCCACTCAGTTGTGCCTTACAGTTTTGAAAAAATTTTTATCAAACAAAGCAACAGTCTCTGAGCCATTCCTAAACAATGAAAAAAATCGACGAGCGGGTGGACGACTCCTCACTCAAAGACTGCCCACAGGCGAATGACGTAACCGACAGGTGTGAAAAAACTCTCGCATGCCCACGAGGGTTCAAGCATGTCTGATGTAATCACACGTGATTCAAATCCATATGGTTTTTGAAAAAATAATAAGGTCGGATACTTTTCTAATAGACCTCGTGATCTACGAGGTCTGTCAATAAAGCAACGGTCCTTTTTATTTTTTTTCAAAAACTATATGGATTTCATTCATATGTTTTTACGTCAGACATGCTTGAACCCTCGTGCGCATGCGTGAGTTTTTCCACGCCTGTCGGTGACGTCATTCGCCTGTGAGCACTCCTTGTGGGAGGAGTCGTCCAGCCCCTCGTCGGAATTCCTTTGTCTGAGAAGTTGCTGAGAGACTGGCGCGTTGTTTGATCAAACTTTTTTCTAAACCTGTGAGACACATCGAAGTGGACACGGTTCGAAAAATTAAGCTGGTTTTCAGTGAAAATTTTAACGGCTGATGAGAGATTTTGAGGTGATTCTGTCACTTTAAGGACTTCCCACGGTGCGAGACGTCGCTCAGCGCTCTCAGGCGCCGTCGTCAGTCTGTTCAAGCTGAAAACCTCCACATTTCAGGCTCTATTGATCCAGGACGTCGTGAGAGAACAGAGAAGTTTCAGAAGAAGTCGGTTTCAGCATTTTATCCGGATATTCCACTGTTAAAGGAGATTTTTTTTAATGAAAGACGTGCGGACGGGTCCGCGCGTCGGGACGCAGCCGACGCGGTGCGGCGGCACAGGAAAAACACCTCCGTGTTGATAACCATTTGTAAAATCCAGGCAGCTTTTGATGGCTTTCAGTGGAGTGAGTATATGAGAAATTGTTTAACAGCAGGACATGTTCCAACTTGTCCTTAAGGCTTTCAACAGAGGTGTTTTTCCTGTGGCGGAGCGTCGCACGTCTTTCATTAAAAAAATCTCCTTTAACAGTGGAATATCCGGATAAAATGCTGAAACCGACTTCTTCTGAAACTTCTCTGTACTCTCACGACGTCCTGGATCAATAGAGCCTGAAATGTGGAGGTTTTCAGCTTGAACAGGCTGACGACGGCGGCTGAGAGCGCTGAGCGACGTCTCGCACCGTGGGAAGTCCTTAAAGCAACAGAATCACCTCAAAATCTCTCATCAGCCGTTAAAATTTTCACTGAAAACCAGCTTAATTTTTCGAACCGTGTCCACTTCGATGTGTCTCACAGGTTTAGAAAAAATTTTGATCAAACAACGCGCCAGTCTCTCAGCAACTTCTCAGACAAAGGAATTCCGACGAGGGGCTGGACGACTCCTCCCACAAGGAGTGCTCACAGGCGAATGACGTCACCGACAGGCGTGGAAAAACTCACGCATGCGCACGAGGGTTCAAGCATGTCTGACGTAAAAACATATGAATGAAATCCATATAGTTTTTGAAAAAATAAAAAGGACCGTTACTTTATTGACAGCCCTTGTATATATATATACACACGAGGTCTGTGAGTAAAGAAACGTACCTTTTTATTTTTTTCAAAAACTATATGGATTTGAATCACGTGCGATTACATCAGCCAACCTTGAACCCTTGTGCGCATGCGTGAGTTTTTTCACGCCTGTCGGTTACGTCATTCGCCTGTGGGCAGGCTTTGAGTGAGGAGTGGTCCACCCCTCCCGTCGGAATTCCTTTGTCTAACAACTTGCTGAGAGACTGGCGCTTTGCTTTATCAAAATTTTTTCAGAACCTGTGAGGCAGATCGAAGTGGACACCATTCGAGAAATTCAGCTGGTTTTCGGTGAAAATTTTAACGGCTGATGAGAGATTATGGAGTGTAACTGTTGCTTTAAGGACTTCCCACGAGCGGGATGTCGCACCGCGCTCTGAGGCGCCGTCGTCAGCCTGTTTCGAGCTGAAAACCTCCAAATTTAAGCCTCTGTTGACCCAGGACGTCGTGAGAGAACAAAGAACTTTCAGAAGAGGTCAGGATCAGCAGTTTATCTGGACATTCCACTGTTTAAAGGAGATTTTGTAATGAAAGACATGCGGATGGATTGGCGCGTTGGCAGGCAGCCGGCGCGGCGCGCCGCCACAGGAAAAACACCTCCGTGTTGATAACCATTTGTAAAAACCAGGCGGCTTTTGATGGCTTTCAGTAGAGTGAGTATCTGAGAAATTATTTAACAGCTGGACATGTTCCAACTTGTCCTTAAGGCTTCCAACGGAGGTGTTTTTCCTGTGGCGGCACGCCGCGCCGGCTGCCTGCCGATGCGCCAATCCGTCCGCACGTCTTTCATTGAAAGTTCTCTGTTCTCTCACGACGTCCTGGGTCAACAGAGGCTTAAATTTGGAGGTTTTCAGCTCGAAACAGGCTGACGATGGTGCCTCGGATCGCGGCGCGACATCCCGCTCCGTGGGAAGTCCTTAAAGCAACAGTAACACTCCATAATTTCTCATCAGCCGTTAAAATTTTCACCGAAAACCAGCTGAATTTCTCGAATGGTGTCCACTTCGATCTGCCTCACAGGTTCTGAAAAAATTTTGATAAAGCAAAGCGTCAGTCTCTCAGCAAGTTGTTAGACAAAGGAATTCCGACGGGAGGGGTGGACCACTCCTCACTCAAAGTCTGCCCACAGGCAAATGACGTAACCGACAGGCGTGAAAAAACTCTTGCATGCCCACGAGGGTTCAAGCTTGTCTGATGAAATTGCACGTGATTCAAATCCATATCGTTTTTGAAAAAAATAAAAAGGCCCGATACTTTTCTCACAGACCTCGTATATAAATTGTCAGCAGAAGAGATATTGTGTAGTAGTGTGCTGACCACAGTTCTTGTTTCACAACACAATTTGTAAAAGCTTTGGAGTAGTACCAGAGAGATAGAATCCGTCTTCACACTGGTGACACTGTGACTGATCACAAAGGACACATCGTTTGTCCTCACATGGAGCGCACGTCATGGTTGCGTTGTCACTATAGGTCTGATCTGGACAGAAGCGATGACATTCTGTGTTCAACCTGACACACAGACAGATGTTGGAAAGACATAAATATGTTTTGTTGCAAGGTTTTTTTTAAATAAGGTAAATTTGAAGCACAGTACATACTTGTAGTATCCAACTTCACATTGGAGACAGGTAGTTTCTTGCTGCAGATCTTCTGAACTCTCTGATGTGAAAATCAAAACATTAATGAGTGAAATAGCTGATGTTTACATCTCAAAGTAAAATTAGAAAAACAGCTGGTGAAATCATGAGCTGGAGCCTGCAAATGTTTTCAGCACACGAGTGTTTCTGTAGAAATGTTTTTTATTATTATTATTATTATTATTTTATTTTTTCCTTCTTGAATACATATGCAAAAAAAAAAAAACAAATGTGACATTCCCAAATGTTACTGAGATGAAGGGGAGAGGGGATCTAATATTACAGAGAGCTTTGTCTGTTTTATTTGAGTAATGCATCTTTTCACATGAATGGAAACTTGATTACTTTTAAGCTGCATGATTCCACAAAAATGACCAAGAGGGGATAATAACTGATGAATGATGACTTGATAAGCATGATCTTCTTGTAAACCAAAAGTATTCAGTCGTTACCATCACGGGGCATGCTCCCATGAAGATATGAACGGTTCATTCTAAGCTTCTGAAGACATATCTATTCATTGTCGCAGGTAAATATACACTAATTATGAGATGGCTATGAATGCTATATTCCATTTCTGCTAATAAGTGCCCCTAAATCCTACACACTGTAGCTTTAAATTACGTAGCTCTCCTGTCATCATCATCATCACATTTCAAGAGCGATGAAGATGTAAAGCACTTACAAAATTATCAAAATAAAATTAAAATAGTATGATCACCAATGTGGAAAATTTGAATTTTATATTCCATACAGTCTACCAAACCCAGTAACAGTTCCCTTTATTAGCAGCAGGAGGCGCTCTGACCACACACTTCAATGTGCATTGAGAGGGAGGCAGCCTGCACAAGCCTTTGAACTCATGCAAAAGTCAAAGACTTTTCAGCTTTTGGATCTGTAACATCTGTGAGTCTCACCATGGAGACTTTAACCACATGGCACAAGACTTTGTGCACCTCATAAGACAAGTGTACTTTGCTGAATTCAACAAAAACATGCATAATGTGAGTGACAGGCTGCACAAAATCCTCATGATATTAGCTGTTTGAATGCTGAGTGCATGTGCAGGGTCATTGATAAATAATTCACCTGTTTGTGTTTGTACAAACACTCCAGGGAGGACACTCATTTTCCTTCCAGACTAATTCATGCCCCCTGTCAATCAAAGCCCTCTGACTGGGAAGTGAGAAAGAGCAGCACTGTCATCAGTTCATCTGGTGGTGTCAAAATATGGCCAAACATTAAAGAGGTAGGAAAGGAAAGGAAAGGAAAAGGTGATAGTGGGTGAAGGAGAAAAGCGAAAAAAAAAAAGTCACTCCTACAGCGTCCTCCGGGGACACTCTGAAGAAAAGCCTCCACCGACACTCCCTCGCTTTCCCTCCAGCACCCACAGCTTAGCACGGCACTGGTTTGTGCTTCAACAGTCGACAAGCCACTACCTGTGAAAGCAATTACTACTCCCACAGACAGGCTGAGAGAAAGGAAGGATGGGAGGGACAGAGGTGAGGAACAGGGGAGAGAGGGAGCCGGAAATCATACCTTCAGGCTGTGTCTGCCTGAGCACCTGCATAAATAATAGGGGGGCTACGAAACTTAAACCTGCACACAGACAATAAATCATGGACACACATACACACAGGATGCACATATTTAGAAGCTGCATGTACTCACATGCTACATGATGACGTGCACACGTTCACAAAGACAGGTGATGGCAAGGATGGAATAAGAGTCACTTCCATCAACACTGACTCACTGATGATCACAAAATATTTGAGGTGTGTGTGCGTGCGTGCGTGCATGCGTGCAAAATGTGTCCTGGATTGGAGTCCAACTCTCCCACAAATAAATAAATAACTTATTGTCCACCAACAACAAAAAGAAAAGCAGCATGTCAAAATATATAAAATATCATGACATAGCTTTTATGAGATGAAAGTATAGCATATTCCTTGATAATTGTTAAAATCAGTGATAAAAATACTAGTTTTATTGCTTTCCTGAAGGATACAATGAAACAGGAACATACTTAAAAAAGAAAAAGTCCCATATAGACCATGTGGTCCATTGATGCTGTTGCTTGTCCATAGATTCTGTGGCATGAAGCATAGCAGAGTCTACAAGGTAAGCAGGTTACATCCCCGGCCAGGTAGTGTGACCAGGAATCAAACCCAGGTCTACATATTAGTAGCCCATCTCCTTAACCCTCTGACCTACTGCTTCTTAAAAAGAAGGCATTTACACTTTGCCAAAAAGCACATAGGAGACTCAGTCCATCAATATGTATGCCCTAACGGTCATCAGATACACTGTTAGAATAATAAGTTGGCCAAAGGAACATACAGTATATGTCACGTATGTCAAGACACGGAAACACCTCACAGTGCACTGAGCATTTCATCCAAAATCCAGCACCCTGAGATCTCACACTATACATTCAGGAAGAGTGAGGTCAAGAAGCTGGCTCCCAGGGACAAATCATCGAGTACCTCTGACAGTAGAACACAGAGGGTGGTGAGGAGGAAGACATCATGGAAGATCAGATTCCTCTATGGGGTGGATCACCAGCAGATAGAGGAGGTAGCTGACATCAAGAAATTCTACCTATGAAGGCTGAGCTGAAGGACAGCACAGAGGCTCTGATCATGGGATTTCAATAACAGGTGCTGAGCACCAGGTTGATAGAGATAAGGGTCTACCATAGCAGGCAGGACAAGAGGTATTAAGGTGTTACAGGGCTTCAAGACAAACAAGCCCTGTGCAACCAACCAGATATGGCTGTGATTGACAAGGAGCAGAAAAGGAGAGATGTGGTAGACGTAGCAATACCAAGCAGTGTTAATTTTGACAGCATATTTAGTCATCTTGACTAAAATGTCAGTTTTAGTCATCTGAAATATTTTGGTTTTAGTGTAGTTTTAATCGACTAAATCTACAGGAGCATTCGCTGACTAAAAGGATGTCAAAATCCAACCGCTTGTCTGCATCATGACACGGGTGTAATGGCTCAAGTAGGGAATTGCCTGTTGGGGTGAAATACGGTGGGGGCCTTGTGTGCACCGTGGCCACTATGATAGCCATGAAGGCCCAACAGGAACCATGAACAGGAGATGGCTAAGGAGGCTCTGGTGAAACAAGAAGTCCAAACGTTCAGTCCTAGAAACAGCTAAGATACTGTGCAGTAGAGGTGTGGGTGAGAAATTATTTATTTATTTATATATACTGTATATAAAATACCTTGAATGGAATCTGACTGTGAAAGATTCTGCAGGCTTGGAACCAACACCAGGTTGGGTCAGTTCATTCCCTGGAGGCTAGATTGGACTAGTGTGCCTTAATTGAGAGAGTGGCGTCAACTCAGAACATGGCGCCATTTTAGTTCTAACTGCGCTGAACTATTGAATGAACCTTTTATGTTTTCAACATTTTTTAAATCATTTAGGGCCCCTTCACACATAGTGCGAATATGTACAACTCAGGGTGACTCCTGGCGGTAGAGCTGCTATGAGTGCACCACGAAACACCGCGCCAAGGAGCAGGCGTGCACGATGCCGGTGCGATGGTTTGTGGACGCGATGTTGTCTTTCGAGCAGGAACACAGTGCGAGCTGCTCGCACTGTGTTCCATGGGACGAGGTGCACCACATCACGCTGTTCAGGTGAAGGAAAATGAAATAAAAACCAGCTAAATAATTAGTGAATATCACTGGGTTGATATAAATAATACATAAAAGGGGACACAATACAGAAGCCCGCGGTTAAATAACCCTGGATAAATAATGCCACTCACAGGATTTGATTCATACAGTCTGATTACGAGACAGAAACTTTAGCATTGTGCTACAATCACTGCCTTGTAACAGGAGTGTGGAATGGCTAAAATCAACAAGCAGATAAACATATTTTCTAAAAAAAGAAAAGAAAAAAGTGCTGTGATAACAGCATTTGGTACGGTGTATTTCTGTTGATACATAACTGAAAGTGGCACATTTGTCATACTGTTGGGTTGCCCTGGTCCTGCGCGCCGCTCACAGCCCTCACGGCCCGACACGCGTGTCCTGTCAGACGTGACATTCAGACCACCTGCTGCATGTCCAAACAGACTGATGGTCCATTTTTATGTTTTTATGTATTTCCACACAAGCACACACACGCGCGTGTCCATCAAAACACGGGACGTGCTGCAGCTGTGATGTCCAGAAACGGAGATGTCTCAACAGCTGTGGGCAGCCAGCTACGCCCCCTGTCCTGTCAGCGCACAGACCAAGATGTCACTCTGTGATCAGATGAGAGATGCCTCACCTGCTGGGGGGGGTGTGAACCACACATACACGTGTTGGTGGGGAGCAGAGGGAGCGTGCGAAACACACACACACACACATGTTGTTGGGGGAGCCGACACTCTGGCACGCCACATGTGCAACTTCACAGTCATGGGGCACTTAGACAAATTTCACATCCAGCTTGACATTGATTGTCTGCTGACTGTTTTCGTGCTACTAGTACAAATGACCACATATTTTTTAAGTGCCATGCGACCGGGGTTAGATGTTCGTGTGTGTCAGCTAGAATTTGGCCAACACCTGCTGGGAGAGGGATCGATGGGCTCGCACAGTGCACACTCTGTCTTTCAGCCGCTGGTGTTCGCAAGTAGTTGTAGCAACAGGTGTATGAGGCAGCTACAATTTTACACATTTTGCACACGATTCCTGCTTCATGCACACTTTGTGTGCAAATCGACCAAGTTCACACTATGTGTGAAGGGGCCCTTAACCACATACAGCAACACATCCAGGTACAGGTGCTATCAAAATAAATATAAAAATACAGTAGTTAAGCTACCAAATTTACAGTTTATGATGATTTAGTTAATTAATTTAAAGCCTGATTTAAGCTTCTGTAACTCTGTGTCATGCAATGACATGCGTGACAGTTTTAAATGTCTTCGTCTCTGGATTATACTTTATTCTGGACTAATTTGTCCCTCAGCAAGCTTTTCTTTCTACAGTCATCAGCTCCAAATCAAAGATAAGCTGTACATTTTCCTCTTTTTCTGACTTTGTGCTGTAAATGTGCAGATGTTTCTGATCCATTTGTAATCAGCGTGCGCACTGCAAAAACTATTAGAATATGATGGCAGACAAAGGAGTGAAAGCAGAAAAGCCTTTTGTGTCTGATTTAACAGGTGCACGTCAGGCTGCGGGTCTGAGTCTGAGCACGGTGTGAAAAAAAATAAACAGCCGGTCTTTTAATCAGGGAAATGACTCTGGTCCCACTTTACTCAAATCGGTGTCTAGTGAGTTTTACTGTACATGGGGCGGAACAATAAATTTACCTGTCAAAGCTTTGATGATGAAGTCGACTTCCATCCCACACAGCTGACTTTATTTTCCCAAATGTTTCTTCTGTTCAGATCTAAAGGGAATCTGTACATCTTGAAGCCCTTGTTGTGTCTATTTGTGCCTCCAAATGCACAACAACCTGGCATTTTCAGCAAATAAATAAATAAAATAGCTGGATTTCCATGCAGACAGATTAGTAGCAAATGCTATTTTGGAATCAAGATAGCACCATTAGTCACATGACAGTTTTTTTTTTCCGACTAGTCATGTCGTCACTCTCTCAATTAAGGCACACTAGATTGGACCAAATCAGACTATAGTATAATTTGAAAAGGGAAATTTTCAGCGCATCTGGAAAGTATTCACAGCACTTCACTTTTTCCTCATTTTGTTATGTTACAGCCTTATTCCAAAATGGAGTAAATCTGTTGTGAAGGTGTAGGAACACGGAGCCACAACAGGGGGCGTTAAATGAACAGACAATGGACAAGCCAAACAGTAACAATTTAATGTTGTGAAGTGCACAACGGAATACAGACAAATACAGTTTTGGTACCACAGACAATTATATGTTGAGTGACGTGTGGGCAGCCTTGAGGATAGGAGACGTCCGTCCTGAACAGAGCCGGATCCCACACGGCCTTCACCGCCAACGGATCTGAAGAACACCGGAGCCGCCAAGTGGCCACCGTCTCCAGCTGTCAGACCTGGTACTGCTGGCAGAGAACAGAAAACAGTTTTGATGAGTGTGAGTTCGCACACTCAGTAATCCCACCGTCTGTGTTCTTTAGGGAGGGAGCACCTCCACCTCTAGTCACACACTCATGCAGCTCCTGTCTAACCACTTATCTGGTTGGGGTGTGAAGCGAAGCCGTCGCTGATCACACCAAACTCCAATCCCACCGATAAGGCACACCACAGGAAAGCGGCTGCAAAAGAGTTCAAACTAAGACACAGTTTTCAGTTTAGCGGAGAATTACCTCTTCTAGTGGCTGATTTCTCGGCGAGGAGGTGGAGTTGCAGTCCGGCCTTTATGGTGATGTTGATGAGTTGGCTGAGTGACAGCTGTCACTCCCAGTGGCTCCAACGCCCTCTCGTGCTTGAAGCCCGCACTTCAAGCAGGGCGCCTTCTGGTGGTGGTGGGCCAGCAGTACCTCCTCTTCAGCGGCCCACACAACAGGACCCCCCCCCTCAACGGACGCCTGTAGAAGTAGGCCAGGAGGGCCGGCTCCAGGAGCGTTTTTCGGGTCCGTATCCTTCCCAGTCCACCAAATACTGGAACCCCCGGCCCTTCCGACGGCCCTTCCGACGGACGTCAATGATCCGGCAGGCGGCGGCGCCGGTCCGGGGGCACAGAGGGGAGAGGAGTGGCAGGGTTTGAGTCGTGACACATGAAAAACTGGATGTATCCGCAGTGAAGCTGTCAGCTTCAGCTTCACTGCGGCTGGACTGAGGACCTTTAGGATGGTGAAGGGTCCTATGAATCTGTCCTTTAGTTTTTGGGATTCCACTTGTAGGGGAATGTCCTTTGTGGATAGCCAAACCGCCTGCCCGGGCTGATACGTAGGGGCCGGGGCATGCCGGCGGTCTGCATGGGCCTTAGCCCTCGTCCGGGCTTTGAGCAGGGCAGAGTGGGCGGTACGCCACACCCGACGGCACCTCCTCAGATGGGCCTGGACCGAGGGCACCCCGACCTCTCCCTCCACTAACGGAAATAATGGGGGCTGGTACCCCAAACATACCTCGAATGGGGAGAGGCCGGTGGCAGATGACACTTGGCTATTATGAGCATACTCGATCCAGGCCAGATGGTCACTCCAGGCCGTCGGGTGCGCGGAGGTCATGCAGCGGAGGGCCTGCTCCAATTCCTGATTCATCCGCTCTGCCTGCCTGTTCGTCTGGGGGTGGTACCCGGACGAGAGACTTATGGTGGCCCCCAGTTCCCTGCAGAAACTCCTCCAGACCTGGGAGGAGAACTGAGCACCACGATCTGAGACAATGTCCGATGGAATCCCATGCAGACGCACGACATGGTGGACCAGGAGGTCTGCAGTCTCCTGGGCCGTCGGGAGCTTCGGAAGGGCCACGAAGTGGGCCGCCTTGGAGAACCGGTCCACTATCGTGAGGATGGTAGTCCTGCCCTGGGATGGCGGGAGGCCCGTGACGAAGTCCAAGCCGATGTGAGACCAGGGGCGATGAGGCACGGGCAAAGGCTGGAGGAGACCCTGGGTCTTTTGGTGGTCCGCTTTGCCCCTGGCGCAGGTGGTGCAGGCCTGGACGTACTCCCGGACGTCGGCTTCCAGAGACGCCCACCAGAAGCGCTGCCGGACAACTGCCATGGTTGTTCGCACCCCTGGGTGGCAGGAGAGCTTGGAACCGTGACAGAAGTCCAGGACTGCAGCTCTGGCTTCTGGTGGGACGTAAAGTCTGTTCTTTGGGCCTGTCCCCGGGTCCGGGTTCCGTGTCAGGGCCTCCCGGACGGTCTTCTCCACGTCCCAGGTGAGGGTGGCCACGACAGTGGACTCGGGGATGATGGTTTCGGTTGGGTCTGACAGCTCGGTCCTGACTTCCTCTTCGTGCACCCGGGACAGGGCGTCAGACCGTTGGTTCTTCGTCCCGGGGCGGTATGTGATCCGAAAGTGAAAACGCCCGAAGAACAGTGACCAGCGGGCTTGCCTGGGGTTCAGACGCTTGGCGGTCCGGATGTACTCCAGGTTCCGATGGTCTGTGAAAACCGTGAATGGCTCCAAAGCTCCTTCCAACAGGTGTCTCCACTCCTCCAGAGCCTCCTTTACCGCAAGAAGCTCCCGATTGCCGACGTCATAATTCCTTTCAGCCGGGGTCAACCTGCGGGAAAAATAGGCACATGGATGGAGAACCTTGTCGGACTCCCTGCTCTGGGACAGCACGGCTCCTATCCCTGAGTCAGAGGCGTCCACTTTGACTGTAAACTGGGGACTTGGATCGGGCTGCACCAGAACTGGTGCAGTCGAGAACCGGCGTTTCAACTCCCTAAACGCGGCTTCGCACTGATCCAACCAGGTGAAGGGGACTTTTGTGGAGGTCAGGGCTGTCAGGAGACTAACCACCTGACTATAGCCCTTGATGAACCTCCGGTAAAAATTAGCAAAACCGAGGAACTGTTGTAGTTTCCTACGGTTTGTTGGTTGGGGCCAATCTCTCACCGCCGCTACCTTGGCCGGATCGGGTGCGACGGAGTTCGAGGAGATAATGAACCCCAGGAAGGACAAAGAAGTACGGTGGAACTCGCACTTCTCACCCTTCACAAACAGCCGGTTCTCCAACAACCGCTGCAGGACCTGACGTACATGCGTAAAATGAGTCTCAGGATCCGGGGAAAAGATGAGTATATCGTCTAGATATACGAAGACAAACCGATGCAGGAAGTCCCGCAAGACATCATTTACCAAAGCTTGGAACGTCGCGGGGGCATTAGTGAGGCCGAACGGCATGACCAGGTACTCAAAGTGACCTAACGGGGTGTTAAATGCCCTCTTCCATTCGTCTCACTTCCGGATCCGAACCAGGTGGTACGCATTCCTAAGATCCAGTTTTGTGAAAATTTGGGCTCCATGCAGGGGCGTGAACACTGAATCTAACAGGGGCAGAGGATATCGGTTGCGAACCGTGATTTCGTTCAGCCCCCTGTAATCAATGCATGGACGAAGTCCGTCATCTTTCTTGCCCACAAAAAAGAAACCAGGGAGGTGGAGTTCCGGATCAGCCCGGCAGCTAATGAGTCCCGGATGTAGGTCTCCATTGATTCGCGTTCAGGACGT
The DNA here is from genome assembly GCF_902500255.1 of Thalassophryne amazonica. Taxonomy (NCBI): domain Eukaryota; kingdom Metazoa; phylum Chordata; class Actinopteri; order Batrachoidiformes; family Batrachoididae; genus Thalassophryne; species Thalassophryne amazonica. The sequence goes on along the minus strand of NC_047107.1, from coordinate 59,248,758 downwards.
GAGAGGTTGTACAGCCTGCTGGACGGGTACTCAATGCCCGGGATCAAATCAATGGCACAATCGTACGGACGGTGCGGGGGAAGGGTGAGCGCCAGATCTTTGCTGAAAACGTCAGCAAGATCGTGGTACTCACTTGGCACCGCCGTCAGATTGGGGGGGGACTTTAACCTCCTCACTAGCTGTCACACCAGGCGGAACTGAGGATCCGAGACATTCCCGGTGGCAGGTTTCGCTCCACTGAGCCACAACCCCAGACGGCCAATCAATCCGGGGAATGTGCTTTATCATCCAAGGATAACCCAAAATCACACGGGAGGTAGAAGGTGTGACATAAAACACAATCTCCTCCCTGTGATTACCAGACACCACCAATGTCACTGGTTGTGTCTGGTGTGTGATTAATGGAAGAAGGGTGCCATCTAGTGCCCGTACCTTCAAAGGTGAAGGTAGAGCCACTAGAGGGAGCCCGACTTCCCTTGCCCATCTGCTGTCCAGCAGATTCCCTTCCGACCCCGTGTCTACCAGTGCTGGGGCGTGAAGGGTCAGATCCCCACTCAAAATCGTAACTGGGATGCGTGCGGATTTACGGGGTTTCCCCGCATGCATATTATGGCCCACCCTTAGCCCAGCTTCTAAGGGCCGGCGTTGTCGTTTAACCGTTTGGGGCAGTCCCTCTGTAGATGCTCACTCGAGCCACAGAAAAAACACTCCCCACAGACCAGCCTCCGTTGTCTGAGCTTCGTCAGCAGGGGGAGCTGTTGCCACACGAGAGTCACGGGCTGTGGAGCGTGGGGAAGACGGCACCCTTTCGGACCCAGAAGGAAGAGGGACGTCTCGTGCCCGGCCACGCCCCCTGCCCTGCTCTTGACGGTGTTCCTCTAATCGGTTATCTAATCGTATAACCAGATCAACAAGCCCATCGAAATCCTGCGGTTCATCCTTAGCCAGTAAATGCTCCTTCAGGACCAGAGACAGTCCGTTTACGAAGGCGGCGTGGAGTGCAACGTTGTTCCAGCCGGACCTTGCTGCCGCGATGCGGAAGTTGACTGCATACTCTGCTGCACTCCGACGCCCCTGTCTGATTGACAGCAGCAAGTTTGATGCAGATTCGCCTCTATGGGGGTGATCAAAAACCTGCTTGAACTCCCTCACAAACCCAGTATACGTCGTTAGGAGCCGTGAATTCTGCTCCCAGAGCGCCGTAGCCCAGGCGCGTGCCTCTCCTCGAAGCAAATTTATAACGTAAGCCACCCGGCTAGCGTCTGACGCGTACATGACGGGACGCTGTGAAAAGACGAGCGAGCACTGCATTAAGAAGTCCACGCACGTCTCGACACAGCCTCCATACGGCTCCGGAGGGCTTATGTATGCTTCAGGGGATGGTGGGGGGGTTCGTTGAACGACCAGCGGAATGTCTGTCTCAGGCCTCCGGTCAGCAGGAGGAGGTGCTGCAGCAGCGCCCTGAGCCTGCACTTCCACCTGGGCGGTGAGAGCCTCCATCCTCCGATTGAGAATCACATTCTGCTCGGTGACTAAGTCCAGCCGAGCAGTGAAAGCGGTTAAGATTTGCTGCAGCTCACCTAACACGCCTCCTGCTGACGCCTGTGCACCTCGCTCTTCCATTGGCTGTTCAAGCGATGGTTGACGCCCCTCGGGATCCATGACACTGGCCGAGAAATCCTGTTGTGAAGGTGTAGGAACACGGACCCACAACAGGGGGCGTTAAATGACCGGACAATGTATAAGCCAAACAGTAACAATTTAATGTTGTGAAGTGCACAACGGAATACAGACAAATACAGTTTTGGTACCACAGACAATTATATGTTGAGTGACGTGTGGGCAGGCTTGAGGATAAGAGACGTCCGTCCTGAACCGAGCCGGATCCCACACGGCCTTCACCGCCAATGGATCTGAAGAACACAGGAGCCGCCAAGTCCTGGATCCCCAGGTGGCCACCGTCTCCAGCTGTCAGACCTGGTACTGCTGGCAGAGAACAGAAACAGTTTTGATGAGTGTGAGTTCACACACTCAGTAATCCCACCGTCTGTGTTCTTTAGGGAGGGAGCACCTCCACCTCCAATCACACACTCGTGCAGCTCCTGTCTAACCACTTATCTGATTGAGGTGTGAAGCGAAGCCGTCGCTGATCACACCAAACTCCAATCCCACTGATAAGGCACACCACAGGAAAGCGGCTGCATAAAGAGTTCAAACTAAGACACAGTTTTCAGTTTAGCAGAGAATTACCTCTTCTAGTGGCTGATTTCTCGGCGAGGAGATGGAGTTGCAGTCCGGCCTTTATGGTGATGTTGATGAGTTGGCTGAGTGACAGCTGGTGCTGATGATGTGTGACAGCTGTCACTCCCAGTGGCTCCGACGCCCTCTCGTGCTTGAAGCCCGCACTTCAAGCAGGGCGCCATCTGGTGGTGGTGGGCCAGCAGTACCTCCTCTTCAGCGGCCCACACAACAAAATCAATTTTTCCATCAAAATTCTACCCACAACACCCCATAATGACAACATGGAACCCTCAAAGCAACAGAAATGTTTCTGTACTCCTTCCCCAAATTTGTGCCTTGAGACAGTCCTCTCTCAGGGATCTACAGACAATTCCTTTGACTTCATGTTTGATTTGTGCTCTGACATGTACTGCCAGTTGTGGGACCTTATATATAGACAGGTGTGTGCCTTTACAAATCATGTCCAATCATCTGAATTTACCCCAGGTGGACTCTGGGATCTGTAATCTGTAGAAACATCTCAAGGAAGATCAGTGGAAACTAGATGAGCTCAATTTTGAGCTTCATGGCAAACGATGTGAATATGTACGAGGTCTGTGATGAAAAAAGCGGTCCTTTTTATTTTTTTCAAAAAATAAATGGATTTGATTCATATGTTTTTACGTCAGACAAGCTTGAACCCTCGTGCGCATGCGTGAGTTTTTTTCACGCGTGTCGGTGACGTCATTCGCCTGTGGGCAGGCCTTGAGTGAGGAGTGCTCCACCCCGCCCGTCGGAATCTCTTTGTCTGAATAGCCGCTGCTGACGGTGCGCGTTGCTTTATCAACATTTTTTCTGGACATGTGAGGGATATACAAGTGGACACTATTCGAGAAATTAAGCTGGTTTTCGGTGAAAAGTTTAACGGCTGATGAGAGATTATGGGTTGTTTCTGTCGCTGTAAGGACTTCCCACGGAGCGGGACGTCGCGCAGCGCTTCCAGGCACTGTCGTCGGCCTGTTTCGACCTGAAAACATTCTAATTTAAGGCTTAATTCACCCAGGACGTCGTGAGAGAACAGAGAAGATTCAGAAGAGGCCGGCATGAGGACTTTATGCGGACATTCCACTGTTTAAGGACATTTTGTAATGAAAGACGTGCGCGCAAATTCGCTGAGTCGTTTCCGTGACGACTCGGCGAATCTGTGTGCGCCGCGAGAGGAAAAACACCTCCGTGTTGAAAACCATTTGTAAAATTCAGGCGGCTTTTGATGGCTTTCAACAAGTGAGTAACTGAGAAATTGTTTAACAGCTTGGGCATGTTCCAACTTGCCCGTTAAGGTTTCCAACGGAGGTGTTTTTCCTGTCGTGACCCCCCGCGGTCGGGTCCGGCCCGACATGCGACTCTGCCCGCACGTTCTTTCATTACAAAATTTCCGTTAACAATGGAATGTCCGAATAAACTCCTCATGCCAACTTCTTCTGAAAGTTCTCTGTTCTCTGACGACTTACTGGGTCAACAGAGCCTGAAATGTGGACGTTTTCAACTTGAAACGGCGAGACGCTGCCGCCTTGAAGCGCAGATCGCCGTCAGGCACCGTGGGCTGTCCTTAAAGCGACACTTAACACACCAAAATCTCTCATCAGCCGTTAAAATTTTTACCGAAAACCAGCTGAATTTATCGAATGGTGTCCACTCAGTTGGGCCTTACAGTTTTTATCAAACAAAGCAGCAGTCTCTGAGCCATTCCTAAACAATGAAAAAACGACGAGAGGGTGGGCCACTCCTCACTCAAAGACTGCCCACAGGTGAATGACATAACCGACAGGCGTGAAAAAACTCTCGCATGCCCACGAGGGTTCAAGCATGTCTGATGTAATCACACGTGATTCAAATCCATATGGTTTTTGAAAAAAATAATAAGGTCCGTTACTTTTATCACAGACCTTGTATATACATATGATTTCTTAGTTTTGTTTTGTTTTTTTAATAAATTTGCAAAAATCTAAAAAAAAATAAAATAAAATAAAATTTCACATTGTTGTTATGGGGTAGTTGCATGTATAATTTTCAGGAAAAAATTTATTTCATCCATTTTCGAACAAGACCGTAACATTAAAAAAAGTGAAGCACTGTGAATAAGTGAAACCAAACCACAGCTCCCTTCACAAAAATGGCTCTCAGCAACAAACAGAACCTTCAGTTTGTTTCATCTTCACTCCGTCACACAGCCAATCAGCTCAATCTCTGATCTGCTTAAACACATTGTTTTGGTCGCAGAATTCAAGGATTCAAAAGGAGTTTATTGTCATATGCACATAGGAACATGTTCCCTGCACAATGAACTCTCTTTGTGTTTCGTAACAGCACCTGTGTGGTGGGGTGGCTGCGGTGAGAGTGAAGAAAGATATTACACTCAGAATTTATCATGATATAATAACAGGACATCTCTTCAGACAGGTTCAGCACAATAACATCTTTCCTGGCATGTTGGTAATCAACATTACTGATGTAGCTTGTACTGACACGGTGATGGGTGACATTCAGCTAGTTTAGTTCAGTCTAACTTTCACATCCATTTAGTAATGTTTTGTGATCATGCTGAAGCTCATTTAAGGTTTGCTGCGCAACATTTAGACAATCCTGTGAAACACTGGGAGAATATAGTCTAGTCAGATGAAACCACAACTGAATTCTTTGGATGCCATAATACACATCATATTGCTGATCAGCTCAAAAACACCATACCAAGAGTGAAGTTTGGAGGTGGGAACATCGTGGTGTGGGGCTGTTTTTCAGCAGACAACACTGGCAAACTTCACAAAATTGAAGGAAGGATGAATGAAAAAATGTACAGAGACATTCTTGATAATAACCTACCAGGAGGATGAAAATTAAACAAGGGTGAACATTTCAGCAAGACAATGATCCCAAACACACAGCCAAAGAAACTCTCAGTTTGCTTCAGATAATGAAAATAAAGCTGCTGGAATGGCCCAGCCAATCACCTGATTTCACCTGACCTTGAGTTCAAAGAAGAGGTCCACAGAACCTTCAAGATTTGAAGACTGTGTGGAAGAATGTGGAGAAATTGGCCAAAATCACAAAGTATGAAGTATGTACGAAGTATTAAATTAATTTCAGTCAGCGTGTTCAATATTTTTTCCCTGTCATTTCACATTATTACGCATTACTTAAATTCTGTACTTTTTGTTTTGATTCATTTGTATGTGTGGATTCATTGCATTGTTACCGGCATCTGTTCAAGTTCAAGTTCAAACAACTTTATTGATCCCTAAAAGGGCAATTCAGGGGCGTGAGTCATGTGTAAAGAGTTCGTATCAGTCTCTGTCCATGTGTGCATAAAGTCTGGAGTTGCCTTGACAACAGCAGGCTGTAAGGGAAGGCAGATAAGACAGGAGCTGAATGCTTCACCAAGGCTGTTGAAATCCTTCTGGAGGAAAACAAGCGGGGTGTTTTGAACTTCAGTAGCTGATAAGGCTGCCATGTTTTGAGTTAGGCAGAGGGACACAGAAATTCCATTTGTAGCTCCTCTGACCGTTAAAATCCAATTTATGAATATTCCCTAGTCTCCAGCACATGCAAGGCAGATATTTGCTCCAAGATGTTTTCCAACTTGCGTTTGAGTTCAAACGTTAATGCAGTCTGAGATTGTACCACCTTGCCCACTTCATTAATCATGATGGACAGATGTGGGGTTGTGGTTCTGGTAGCAGCCATCTAGACAATTTTGCGGTAGGTCAGGGCAGCACATAACCCAATCAGCCCCAGCCCTCCTACCATAAAAGCAAATAAAAATAAATCTTCGACATCTTCCACAGAGAGCGGTGCCAAGCACGCAACACACCACTTCTCCCAGGCGTCAAGAACATAGTCCGCAGGATAGGTTCCATCTGGGCATGCAGGGTCCCTCAGCCCTGATTTCCTTGTTGAAAAAATGGTGTCAATCGTGTTGAAGACCAGCTTCCATGGTTATTTTAAATATTGCTTGAAGTATAGCTTGGAGAATGTGGTGAATATTTCATGTCAGTAGTGCTTTTATATATATATATATATATATATATATATATATATATATATATATATATATATATATATATATATATATACACATATATATATATATATATATATATATATATATATATATATATATACATGTATGTATGCAAAACATGTGAAATCAGCACATCAACGGGGTGGGTTTAGGCCATAAATAAAAATAAACATAAACTACATCACTCACAGAGTACATAGTCCCACTAAAGCAAAAGCCAATGCAGAAGGTAAAAAAAAAAATTAAGCAAACTGTTTGTGTGCATTAATGGAGTCAATTAGGTTATAAATAAACTACAGCACTCACAGAATCTAGATAACATTTGGGCATAGAAAAAAAATCTAAGCATGTCGGGGGTTAAAGGCTATACAAGCAAGAGGATTCTGAGTGCTGTAGTTTATTTATAGCCTAAACTGACTGTATTGTTGAGGTATGCACTTTGAAATCTTCATTTACTCTACTGCGATGGAAAAACTAAGAACTTGGTCGTTCTGCAAAATTAGCCAGTGAAATATTTAATCTTAAATATTGACTTATTTATTCTTCACTCAGGCAAAACTGGGTACCTCAGCTAGTCAAATATAAAATAACAGCTGTTTATAATATAAATTCCATGAGGGCTTTTCATGTGGTGATGAATACTGCAATGTACACGTCGGCGTATACCAGACCTGAGCTGAGTGTTCTGTCTGGAGAATGATATCTATGGAATACAAGGATAAATACTGGCACCAGTGGACCATAAGGACTTGTATGGGTTGTCATGAGTTAACAAGTAGACAGATATTCTGTGCTGCAAATACGTCTCACACTGAGAGAAATGTTGACACAAGTGCTTGGAGAGCACGTATCTCTACTAATACCGTTGTCAGGAAAAGTCATGAAGTCATTTTCAGAATATCTTATCACTTGTTCCCAATAGACCCCCCCCCATCCTAAGCAAACACACACACACACACACCTGGTGGGCTTCTGGACAGATAAGGGTATTATAATCATACGGTTCATTTCTTTGTTCAATAGTCAAGAACTGCAACAAAATTCTAGACTTATCTCCAATTTTTGGGGATGGGGGGACACACCTGACTCGCAGTGTTAAAGAATTTTGGGGGGGGGGGGATCTTGGCACCTAATCTGTACCCAGATCTATTTAAAAAATAATAGGACAACCTGCATACCAACCAAACTAACTGAAGAATGAATTCAAAAACTGAGGAAGAAAAGATTGTGTGGTATGCGTTATCTTCCACCTTTTTGTTCCTGCCTGATTCATGATGCCACATCTCAGGAACTGTTGGTCATTATGTCTTAACTTTATCAATGTAATGAAACATTTTGTCAAAACTGAAGTGTTATTATGGCAATGACCAAAAACAAACAACAGTACCGTGATGCCACACCCACATTTGAAAGGAACAGGCATATGAGAACATGTTACATGAGCTCAAGTTCTTTAACAAATAAACATAACACAATTACATAATATCAGCTGCTTCCTATATATCAGTGTAGTGGCTTGTGTTCTGACCAGTCGGCTAAAAACCCAGGCACTGGCCAGAGTATCCTCTGGCTGTCAGGGGCGTGAGACCTATTGACTACCACATGTACAGCAACTCCTGTCGGCCTCCTTCAGTATTTAGCTTCAGTATTTGATAGTCATACCAATCCAATATCATTGTCTATCTTGAAACAACAAATCTGCTAATACATACGTGTGTGGATGTACTTTGCTAAATTTTTTTATTCTAACCATCTAACAAACCATGACCTCAAACTGTAAAACAAATATTCTACTTCACTAAATGAAAATATACATACATAGCTCACAACATGACTCAGATGTACAACTGAAGACTCAGATTGGATCTGATTTTGTTGATATTACTTTATGATGCCCAATCCAGTAGTTTGGGCCAATATCAGATCAAAACTGATCCAAAATATCAAATGACCACTCACACCCCAACCCCCAACCATTTACCACTCGTTAAAAAAAATCTGTTTTGCGATCCGTTTATGCTTGCAACATAGTAGTGTAACAAAGAAAATTTTGTAAGCAAATAAGCTGACATACAGAGTGAGCACGGACACAGCCAGGCATGTGGTGTACTTACTACGTTTACATTTTTTGCAGCCTTCATCACACGGCAGGCAACCCCCCTCCTCTGCATCCGCCACCTCTCCTAATCAGCACAAAAGATAAAATGGGTGGGAGAGAGATGTTACAGATGAAAAATTATTTTAAATGACAGAAAGACATGAGAAAGACAAAAAATGCATAGTCCTCTGATATTCTTCCATTGTTAAAAAAAAAAAAAAAAAGATAATTGTAAGAACTTGGGGGAGGTGATGGTCTACTGGTTAAAGCGTTGGGCTTGAGATCCTCGGTTCAAATCCCAGCCTGACTGGAAAATCACCAAAGGCCCTTGGCAAGGTCCTTAATCCCCTAGTTGCTCCCGGTGTGTAGTGAGCACCTTGTATGGCAGCACCCTCACATCGGGGTGAATGTGAGGCATTATTGTAAAGCGTTTCGAGCGTCTGATGCAGATGGAAAAGTGCTATATAAATGCAGTCCATTTACCATTTATTTACCATTTAGAACTTAAGGAAAATGGCTGCAATAAATTTTTGACTTTGCTTAATTTTAAAACAAACTGTTGTATTTATATAACTCAAGCGTCAGTGCAGCCAGTTACCTTGAGTTTTCTCAACTTTTTGTACATAGTAATGGAATATATATATATATATATATATATATATATATATATATATATATATATATATATATATATATATATATATATATATATATATATATATATATATATATACGAGGGCTGTCAATAAAGTATAGGTCCTTTTTATTTTATTCAAAAACTATATGGATTTCATTCATATGTTTTTACGTCAGACATGCTTGAACCCTCGTGCGCATGCGTGAGTTTTTCCACGCCTGTCGGTGACGTCATTCGCCTGTGAGCACTCCTTGTGGGAGGAGTCGTCCAGCCCCTCGTCGGAATTCCTTTGTCTGAGAAGTTGCTGAGAGACTGGCGCTTTGTTTGATCAAACTTTTTTCTAAACCTGTGAGACACATCGTGGACACGGTTCGAAAAATTAAGCTGGTTTTCAGTGAAAATTTTAACGGCTGATGAGAGATTTTGAGGTGATACTGTCGCTTTAAGGACTTCCCACGGTGCGAGACGTCGCGCAGCACTCCCAGGCGCTGTCGTCAGCCTGTTTCAAGCTGAAAACCTCCACATTTCAGGCTCTGTTGATCCAGGACGTCGTGAGAGAACAGAGAAGTTTCAGAAGAAGTCAGTTTCAGCATTTTATCCGGATATTCCACTGTTAAAGGAGATTTTTTTAATGAAAGACGTGCGGACGGGTCCGCGCGTCGGGACGCAGCCGGCGCGACGCTCCGCCATAGGAAAAACACCTCCGTTGGAAGCCTTAAGGACAAGTTGGAACATGTCCAGCTGTTAAACAATTTCTCATATACTCACTCCACTGAAAGCCATCAAAAGCCGCCTGGATTTTACAAATGGTTATCAACACGGAGGTGTTTTTCGTGTGCCGCCGCACCGCGCTGGCTGCGTCCCGACGCGCGGACCCGTCCGCACGTCTTTCATTAAAAAAATCTCCTTTAACAGTGGAATATCTGGATAAAATGCTGAAACCGACTTCTTCTGAAACTTCTCTGTTCTCTCACGATGTCCTGGATCAATAGAGCCTGAAATGTGGAGGTTTTCAGCTTGAAACAGGCTGACGACGGCGCCTGGGAGTGCTGCGCGACGTCTCGCACCGTGGGAAGTCCTTAAAGCGACAGTATCACCTCAAAATCTCTCATCAGCCATTAAAATTTTCACTGAAAACCAGCTTAATTTTTCGAACCGTGTCCACTTCGATGTGTCTCACAGGTTTCGAAAAAATTTTGATCAAACAAAGCGCCAGTCTCTCAGCAACTTCTCAGACAAAGGAATTCTGACGAGGGGCTGGACGACTCCTTGCACAAGGAGTGTTCACAGGCGGATGACGTCACCGACAGGCGTGGAAAAACTCACGCATGCGCACGAGGGTTCAAGCATGTCTGACGTAAAAACATATGAATGAAATCCATATAGTTTTTGAAAAAATAAAAAGGACCTATACTTTATTGACAGCCCTCGTATATATAGTAATACTTGGGGATTAATTGCCTGATGATCCTCTGGTCTCGAGCCCACTGCTTTGACCTCAAGACCATCACCACCCCTCCCCCTATCAATTGGTTAAAGATTGACCTGTGGTTGCCATAAAACACTAATATCTATTGGTCAGATGACCTTTGACCCTGGGTAAACTTTTAAGGTCTAACTGTAGGTCATAACAGTTAATCTTAAACCAATATGGATTAAATATGGTGCAATGGGTGATTCTTATCATAGAAATAAAATGAACATGAGAGCATCACTGAGCTTATTTTCATCCACCATCTTGTGTGAGGAACTACCCTTCCAGTTTTTGGTAATGATCATTTATTGTAAATGGACTCCAGTTGCCTTCTCTTTAACTCACATTAACTGATTTTCATAATTGCGTTCTTGTGTATTGAAATTGAATATTTATCACATCAAACTTTTAGTTGCCATTTGCAACACCCAGGCAATGGCTGTGGTATTATGATTCTGAAGCGGCACATTGGCTCAGTGGTTAGCACTGGTGCCTCACAGCAAGAAGGTCATGGGATCGCTTCCCGTCCTTTCTGTGTGGAGTTTGCATTTCTCCCCGTGTCTGCGTGGGTTTCGTCCGGACACTCCAGTTTCCTCCCAAAATCAAAAACATGTTGATTTAGGGTCTGCTTTTTTCCCTGACCAAGACAGTGTCTCTACATCTGGAGATGGTCTCCAGACTCTGGCTGCCCACTGCTCCTAGTGGTTGGATTGTGTCTAACTGTAATTGGGACGGGATAAATCCAGAGGACACATTTCTTTGTATGTACAACGACAATAAAGGCCTTTCTTCTTCTCATTCAGTAGTTAACTAGTAGACTGGCTGTATCCATTCCAAAACATTTGTAGTTTAAGAAATAAACAGTTTGTTTTGTTTTCATTCTGTAACTTCATTCAGTCCCTTTAACTAGATGGTGGTTACTTGTTATTCGTTGGGTCAGCCAATGACAATCTGCTCTTGTGATCAAGATTGATCTCACAGAGGAGAAATTCACATGTTACGTCAGCTCTTAAAAAATACACAAGATGGGTGCAAGTAGAGGAAAATGTTCATTAAACAGCGTGTGCAAGGATAAGCAATAAAAATAATACTTGTAACAGTACGAGACATAAGAAATGAGGTAGAATATATATATATATATTTACTAATTTATTTAATTGTTTTGCCAAATATCTGTTTGTTACCTTATGATTAATTGGAAGAGAAGGGAAATCTGGATAAATGTTAATGAAGCACCTCAAATGTAAGATCAAATATGGAATATTCACATGTACACATAACCACATTATGGTAAGATTACAGTCAGTCTGGATAAGAAACAATTCATCTGCATGAATCGGTGTCGACCCCGTAATGTATGGGTATCACCTTCTCTGAGTGGTCATTAAAATAATGATTTTTTAATCCCATTGTTGTTTTTGTTGCTAAAATTGTTTTGTAGTGTATTATGGCTTATACTTGTTTTGCACTACCTTTATTTACTTGCCTCAAAACATAAAAAGAACAAGAGTGTGACAAATAAATGTTTGGGTGAGGCCAGCAGATGAACATGGACACCACGTTTGCTACAGACTGTGTGTTTTCCACTGTGGATCATGTTCAGACGTGCCCACCACATATGCTAAGAATTTACTGTTGTCCTCCTGCTCGTATATGCTCACATACAGCGCAAAGTCCCATCATTAACCTTCATCGACTCCTTACCTGCTCCCACCTACTTTTATCGCTTTTATCAAATGTTTTTAGTGCTCTTTCTCAATCCTCCTTTGGCAAATATCCACATTTGATCACATAGCAAGTAGTGCGTTCATCTCTTCTAATCTGTCAAAGTATTACAGTCAATTTATCAAATGTTCTGGAGTCTGTAAGGCAACATATCCATGAATTTACTTTTACTAAGATATTTATGTATTAAACACCATCACATTTTGAAGGCTTTATGGGTTTTAACAGTAAAATAAATTCCTTTTTTGATCCTTAGGTTGTTTTGTAAAATAGATTACAGTAATCACAAACTGACATATTAAAAAATGCCAAACATTCAAAAGCACTTTGAGTTTATTTGACTGAAATATTACTTTTAGAAACTGAACATTTAACTGAGACACACTTTTTTATTTTACAGCTAACATGAAGACCACTGTCACTGAAAGTCAAATTATCTTAAAACATGTATATTTAATGTCAAACTTCAAAGCCACATCAGAACTACATATGTTCATTGAAATCTGACTTGGTGAAAAGGTTGGGTTTTAGTTGATGGTATTAAATATGGGGCAAATGGGGCAACACACGTGTGTTGTGTGTGTGTCGTTTGTTATGGGTCGGTCTTGGTTTGCTCAGCCCTGCTGTTGACCAAGGCAGGGATGTACATCTGGAGCTGGTCCCCGGGCACCTAATGGCGACTTCTGCTCCTACTGGCAATTAGACAGGCTTCTTTGGGAGTGAGGGCAACGTAATGATATATGTACGCTAATAATTTCCTCTCTGGTTTATCGTGTGCTATTATTCATAGACATCACCCAGCTTGAACACATCCAGCAATAATGTGTAATCCAAACAAATACTGCATAAGAAGCAAAGCTCCATGTGAATCATCCAGTACGTCTCACCTGCGCCGCACTCCAACGCCACACAGCGACCATTTTTGAGCCTGTGCCCCGAATTGCAGTGAAGGCAGTGATCCGCGGCCGTGCAGATCATGCAGTCAGAAGAACAGGCTGCACAAGTTTTCATTTCGGAGTGGAAGAATCCTTCTGGACATGTATCTCGACACTGCTGCCCAAACAGGTATCTGAGCACCCCAAACTTATCTGGATGGAGCAGAAGAGTCACCAAACTTTATGGGAAAATGTTGTGTGCAGGCAAATATCAGATACATCATTACTACAAGTTTAACACGTTCCACTGCAGTTTTTTTTTTTTTTTTTTTTTTCAAAAGGCTGTATCTAACTTTAAAAGGTCATCGGAGCTGCAGCTATTATTCAGTGTCACTGATAAAATCAACTGCTGATTACTACAACCACATTAGTGTGTTGTGAAAGTGTAGGAACACGGACCCACAACAGGGGGCGCAAATGAACGGACAATGGAGAAGGTAAATAACAAGTTTTACTGTTGTGAAACGAGCACAACCAATACAACAATCAACAATTTGGGATTAAGCCGAATTCTGCTGGTGTCGTGTGGGCAGGCTCGAAGGTAGGAGACGTCCGTCCGAGTCGAACCGGAACCACCCAGATCTCCTCTGCCACCGAACCCTGGAAATACTGGAACCGCCAAGTCCCGAAGTCCCAGGTGGCCACTGCCTCCGCTCGTCGGATCCGGTACTGCTGGCAAGAGAGAGCAACAAACACACAGGTGTGGATGCGGCTGCACCCAGTAACACGGAGAGGGAAGAAGCCGCCTCCACCTCTCGTCACGTTAAAACAGGAAGGTGAGTACTTATCCAAGCAATTGGCTTTCGGTAGTCAGCTGTCCTGAAAGGTTTAACACGTATTATCAAATATACAGAATATGCTGCAGAGTAGTTTACCTCTATCTCAAGGCGATATCTCGGCACTGAGGTGGAGACGCCGTCCTCCTGATATACCTCGGTGCTGAGTAGAACAGCTGTGTCTGGTGATGGGTGACAGCTGTCACCCAGGCTACTCCCATGATGCGGCAGCGCCCTCTGGTGCCTGGAGCCCGCACTCCAGGCAGGGCGCCCTCTGTTGGTGGTGGGCCAGCAGTACCTCCTCTTCAGCGGCCCACACAACAGGACCCCCCCCTCAACGGGCGCCTCCTGGCGCACGACCGGGCTTGTCCGGATGGCGTCGGTAGAAGTCGGCCAGGAGGGCCGGGTCCAGGATGAAGCCCTTCTTCACCCAGGAGCGCTCCTCGGGGCCGTACCCCTCCCAGTCCACCAGATACTGAAAACCCCGGCCCATCCGACGGACGTCAAGGAGCTGGCGGACAGTCCAAGCCGGTGCTCCGTCGATGATCCGGGCAGGAGGCGGCGCCGGACCCGGGGTGCAGAGGGGTGAGGTGTGAAGAGGCTTGATCCGGGAAACGTGGAAGACTGGATGGATCCGCAGTGAGGCCGGAAGCTGGAGCCTCACTGCGGCGGGGTTGATGACCTTGAGGATCTTATAAGGTCCGATGTACCGTTCTTGCAGTTTTGGAGAATCAACCTGTAGGGGAATGTCCTTCGTGGACAACCAGACCTCCTGCCCAGGACGGTACTCGGGGGCCGGGGCTCGCCGCCAGTCTGCATGTCTCTTCGCCCTCGTCCGGGCCTGCAACAAGGCAGAGCGGGCGGCCCGCCACACCCGACGGCACTTCCGTAGGTGGGCCTGGACCGAGGGCACACCGACCTCTCCCTCAACCACCGGAAACAAGGGGGGCTGATACCCCAAGCACACCTCAAACGGGGAGAGGCCGGTGGCTGATGACACTTGGCTGTTGTGGGCGTACTCGATCCAGGCCAGGTGGGTACTCCAGGCCGTCGGGTGCGCGGCTGTCACACAGCGAAGTGTCTGCTCCAGTTCTTGATTCGCCCGCTCTGCCTGCCCGTTGGTCTGGGGGTGGTACCCAGACGAGAGGCTGACCGTGGCCCCCAGTTCCCGGCAGAAGCTCCTCCAGACATGTGAGGTGAACTGGGGACCGCGATCGGAGACGATGTCTGATGGTATGCCATGCAGACGGACGACGTGGTGGACCAGGAGGTCCGCTGTCTCCTGGGCCGTAGGGAGCTTCGGGAGGGCCACGAAGTGGGCCGCCTTGGAGAAACGGTCCACTATCGTGAAGACGACGGTGTTTCCCTGGGACGGCGGGAGACCCGTGACGAAGTCCAGGCCGATTTGGGACCAGGGGCGATGAGGCACGGGCAATGGCTGTAGCTGCCCTGAGGTCTTCCTATGGTCGGCCTTGCCCCTGGCGCAGGTGGTACAGGCCTGGACGTAGTCCCGGACGTCGGTCTCCAGGGATGCCCACCAGAAGCGTTGCCGGACGACTGCCATGGTCCTTCGCACCCCTGGGTGACAGGAGAGCTTAGAACCGTGACAGAAGTCCAGGACTGCAGCCCTAGCCTCTGGTGGGACGTATAGTCTGTTTTTTGGTCCGTTTCCGGGGTCCGGGACACGGGTCAGGGCCTCCCGGACGGTCTTCTCCACGTCCCAGGTGAGGGCGGCCACGATAGCGGACTCCGGGATGATGGGATCCGGGGGATCCGACGGTTCCGTTTTGACCTCATCTTCGTGCACCCGGGACAATGCATCCGATCTCTGATTCTTGGTCCCGGGACGGTAGGTGATCCGGAAGTCAAAACGGCCAAAGAACAGCGACCAGCGGGCTTGCCTGGGGTTCAGACGCTTGGCGGCTCTGATGTACTCCAGGTTCCGATGGTCAGTGAAAACCGTGAACGACACGGCTGTTCCCTCCAACAGATGTCTCCACTCTTCGAGGGCCTCTTTCACAGCAAGGAGTTCCCGATTGCCGACGTCATAATTCCGTTCAGCGGGGGTCAACCTGCGAGAAAAATAGGCACACGGGTGAAGGACCTTATCAGTCTTCCCGCTCTGGGAGAGCACCGCTCCTATCCCTGAGTCCGAGGCATCCACTTCAACTACTAACTGGCGGCTAGGATCGGGCTGCACCAGAACTGGTGCAGACGAGAAGCGCCGTTTCAACTCCTTGAACGCGGCCTCGCACCGGTCCGACCAGGTGAAGGGAACTTTTGGAGAGGTCAGGGCTGTCAGGGGGCTAACTACCTGACTGTAGCCCTTAATGAACCTCCTATAAAAATTAGCAAAACCGAGGAACTGTTGCAGCTTCCTACGGCTTGTAGGTTGGGGCCAGTCTCTCACCGCCGCAACCTTGGCCGGGTCCGGGGCGACGGAGTTAGAGGAGATGATAAACCCCAGGAAGGACAAAGAAGTGCGGTGGAACTCACACTTCTCGCCCTTCACAAACAGGCGGTTCTCCAACAACCGCTGCAGGACCTGACGGACATGCCGGACATGAGTCTCAGGATCCGGGGAAAAGATGAGTATATCGTCCAGATACACGAAGACGAACCGGTGCAGGAAGTCCCACAGGACATCGTTTACCAATGCTTGGAAGGTCGCGGGAGCGTTAGTGAGACCGAACGGCATGACCAGGTACTCAAAATGGCCCAACGGGGTGTTAAATGCCGTCTTCCATTCGTCTCCCTTCCGGATCCGAACCAAATGATACGCATTCCTAAGATCAAGTTTGGTGAAGATATTGGCTCCATGCAAGGGGGTGAACACCGAATCCAACAGGGGCAACGGGTATCGATTGCGAACCGTGATTTCGTTCAACCCCCTATAGTCAATGCATGGACGAAGCCCGCCATCCTTTTTACCCACAAAAAAGAAACCAGCACCCATCGGAGAGGTGGAATTCCGGATCAACCCGGCAGCTAATGAGTCCCGGATGTAGGTCTCCATTGATTCACGCTCCGGCCGTGAGAGGTTGTACAGCCTACTGGACGGAAACTCACTGCCTGGAACCAAATCAATGGCACAATCGTACGGGCGGTGAGGAGGAAGCGTAAGAGCCAGATCCTTGCTGAACACATCAGCGAGGTCATGGTACTCCGCTGGCACCGCCTTCAGATTGGGCGGAACTCGGACCTCCTCCTTAGCTTGGGAGCCGGGAGGAACCGAGGAACCTAGACACTCCCGATGGCAGGTTTCGCTCCACTGAACCACTACCCCGGACGGCCAATCAATCCGGGGATTGTGCTTTAGCATCCATGGAAACCCTAAAACCACACGGGAGGTGGCCTGAGTCACGAAGAACTCGATCACCTCTCGGTGGTTACCTGACACCACCAGAGTTACTGGAGGTGTCTTATGTGTGATTGGTGGGAGTAGGGAGCCATCTAGCGCCCGAACCTGCACAGGCGAGGTAAGAGCCACCAGAGGGAGCCCTATCTCCCTGGCCCATCTACTGTCAAGCAGATTCCCCTCAGAGCCCGTGTCTACCAGTGCTGGGGCCTTCAGGGTTGAATCCTCATAAAGGATCGTGACTGGGAGTCGTGTAGCAATGTGGGTGTGTCCCACGTGAATGTTTTGGCCCACCCCTGGCCCAGTCTCTAGGGGCGGGCGTTTGGCGTTTGACCGCTCAGGGCAGTCTCTCACATGGTGCTCCATTGAACTACAACCAAGACACGCTCCGTGGGTCCATCTCCTCTGTGCATCTGGTGCCCTAAATGTTGCCCTACTCGTGTCCCTAGCTTCGTCAGTAGGGGGAGCTGTGACCCCACGGAACGCAGGAACAGAGGAGCGTGGGGAGGGCGGAGCTCGATCGGACCCGGAAGGGAGAGGGACGACGCGTGCCTGGCCACGCCCTTCGCCTCGTTCCCGACGGCGTTCTTCTAACCGGTTGTCGAGTCATATGACTAGATCGATGAGCCCATCTAAATCCCGCGGTTCGTCCTTAGCCAGCAGGTGCTCTTTTAGGACCAGAGACAGTCCGTTTACAAAGGCAGCGCGGAGGGCAGTGCTATTCCAGCCGGATCTCGCCGCAGCGATGCGGAAGGCGACTGCATAGGCAGCTGCGCTCCGACGTCCCTGTCGTATGGACAGTAGCGCGGTTGAAGCAGACTCTCCTCTGTTGGGATGATCGAACACCGTTCTGAGCTCCCGTACAAACCCAGCGTACGTATGAAGGAGCCGTGAGTTCTGCTCCCAGAGCGCTGTAGCCCAAGCGCGTGCCTCCCCGCGAAGCAGATTTATCACATAAGCTACTTTGCTAGCATCAGTCGCGTACATCACGGGACGCTGAGCGAAGACGAGCGAACACTGCATAAGAAAGTCCGCGCACGTCTCCACACAGCCTCCGTACGGTTCTGGAGGGCTTATGTATGCTTCTGGGGACGGAGGAAGGGACCGTTGAACGACCAGTGGAACGTTACTTTCGCACGCAGGGTCCTCGGGAGGGAGAGCCGCAGCGGCGCCCGAAGGGCGTGCCTCCACTTGTGCGGCGAGAGCCTCCACCCTGCGGTTTAGGAGAACGTGCTGCTCGGTCATTAAGTCGATCCGAGAGGTGAAAGCGGTGAGGATCCGCTGCAACTCACCGATTACCCCTCCCGAAGCCTCCGCCGCGCCTTGGTCTTCCATTGGCCGTTCAACAGCCGGTTGACGCCCCTCGGGATCCATGACGCTGGCCGAGATATCCTGTTGTGAAAGTGTAGGAACACGGACCCACAACAGGGGGCGCAAATGAACGGACAATGGAGAAGGTAAATAACAAGTTTTACTGTTGTGAAACGAGCACAACCAATATAACAATCAACAATTTGGGATTAAGCCGAATTCTGCTGGTGTCGTGTGGGCAGGCTCGAAGGTAGGAGACGTCCGTCCGAGTCGAACCGGAACCACCCAGATCTCCTCTGCCACCGAACCCTGGAAATACTGGAACCGCCAAGTCCCGAAGTCCCAGGTGGCCACTGCCTCCGCTCGTCGGATCCGGTACTGCTGGCAAGAGAGAGCAACAAACACACAGGTGTGGATGCGGCTGCACCCAGTAACACGGAGAGGGAAGAAGCCGCCTCCACCTCTCGTCACGTTAAAACAGGAAGGTGAGTACTTATCCAAGCAATTGGCTTTCGGTAGTCAGCTGTCCTGAAAGGTTTAACACGTATTATCAAATATACAGAATATGCTGCAGAGTAGTTTACCTCTATCTCAAGGCGATATCTCGGCACTGAGGTGGAGACGCCGTCCTCCTGATATACCTCGGTGCTGAGTAGAACAGCTGTGTCTGGTGATGGGTGACAGCTGTCACCCAGGCTACTCCCATGATGCGGCAGCGCCCTCTGGTGCCTGGAGCCCGCACTCCAGGCAGGGCGCCCTCTGTTGGTGGTGGGCCAGCAGTACCTCCTCTTCAGCGGCCCACACAACATAGTGGGGAATTAGACCACTTGCTGGAGTCCATTTGTCCATGTTCGAACTTTTCAACTACCATATTTTCCGGAATACAAGTCGCACCAGACTGTGGCGGTTCTGCTCCATCGACCCGTTTGGCCATGTTTTTGAACTGGGTATTTTTATTGTGGGGTTTTTCATCTACCTTTTATTTTCAGTTCTTTTGTGTGGGTGTATATTATGTCCTCATGTCCCAATGTGTGTCGGCTTGTCTCCCTCGCCTACTGTGTGTGTTCTCTGTAAGTGTCATGTGTGTGGACGTCCTGTCTGTCATTCATGTGGGCATCCTTGGTGTGCACCTGTGAGCATGTGTGTGGATGTATGGTCGCCTCACTCCTCTGGTGTGTGAATCTATGCTTGTGTGATCTCGGCCCCTCACCTCTGGGTTGTGGATGTGCACTGCCTTCCCCCGCGGTGTTGTTCCACCCCTTGTGTGTGGTTTTTGACTTCTCGTTGATCCATTTCCTGAGTTTGTGTCTGTGGTTTAGATTTATCGTTCAGTCATTAGTTTTGTATTCCACTTATTATTTCTCGATATTCTGGATTGTGGTTTTTGTCTTTATTTTGTACTGATTGTTATTTAGGTTTGATCACTTATTTCCTTCTTAGTTATTCTAATTTGTGTTTTTTTCTGCTGCATTCACCTCTTAGTCATTATTCATTGTCCTGTGGTTGTCTCTATTATGATGGTTATGTTTTGGGCTTTGTTATTTATTTCCAATGCACATTTGGTTGTCCATTATTTTTGTGACCACCGTTATTGTCCTTTTAGTTCTGTCACACATTTGCCACTTTATTTCCCATGTGCATTTTTGTTTCTTGCTTCTGTTTGTTATGCACCTGTGTTACCAGTGGTTTCAGTATTTAAGCACACCTGTTGTTTTGTTATGTTGGTGGTTCATTACTCGACATATGTAGCTTTCATTGTGTGTCCTTGAAATCTCGCTCTGGTCACTGTTTTTCTCCTGTCGGCTCTTACAAACTCTTGTATGCTTTCCACTGGACTGAACCATTAAATCACTAAATAATACTCTCATCCTTTGGAGTGCATTTGTCTGCATATGTGGGTTCAACAGTAAATCAAACAGCAACACCAGACTACAAGTCACAATTTTTTTTTTTATTATCAGCTCTTTCATTTGGATTTTTGTACAGTGTATTTAATTGTATTTTTCGTAACTGGTATTTATTCCTTTATTACTGGAGTTTATTTTGTTAAGTGTTTTGATCCCGGGGAAAGTCTTATATAAATAGTCATTATAATTACTGTTATAAATAAAAAGTTGTGATTGTTTGATGTATAAGCCACACCAGAGTACAAGCCGCAGGGCATCCCAAACTAGTTAAAAAAAAAAAAACATGACTTATACTCTGGAAAACAGGATTTCAGCATGCCTCATGTAATGACTCTACCTTCTCTAGGTTGAATGTCATAAATCCAGATCACAGATCAAGGTCAAAGTTCATTTGTCCATCCTCTAACTTTTGAACTAATTGACCTTGTTTTTCATGCACAGAGGTGACGAGTCTGCTCTGTCTGGGACTGAAGGTCAACGTCAATCTCCAACTTCAAATTTTACTATTATTACATCCTGTATCTCAATAATGTTGAGGCAAACACAGGTCACTGATATCAAGTTCACTGTCAGCAATCCTCAAATGTCAAATATCAAGGGCAAGATACTTAACAGTTAACAGGGTTAACATACTGTGTAATTCTGTGAAAATCCAAATTCTTTCTTTGATTCTGCTCTCTCTTTCTCTGTTTGAGTTGCAGGTTGTGGTGGACCGGAGCTCCCATTTATCAGAGGCAGCCTGCAACCTGACTAAGGAAGAAACTTAACCAATCTCCATATGAACGTTGTTCACCATCTGGGAGGATTTTTTGTGGGATTATTTGGGAAGCAAATTAACTCCAATGAGACTTTTTTCTGTTTTTGTTTTGTATGTTTGATAATTACATCCACCAAGGATGTAATAAAATCATCAGGTTCATTTATTTGTCTGTCTGTCTGTCTGTTGGCAGAATTATGTCAAAACTACTGCATGGATTTTGACGAAATTTTCACCACAGATAGATATTAGGCCATGGAAGACTCTAGTAACTTTTGGAGCTGATCCGAATCCGGATCCAGTGTCGCAGACCGAACGGTCCCCCCTAAAAATCGCTCCGCCCTGCCTTCGCTGCGCATGCGTTGTTACCTGCGGTTCACCGATTATCACCTCGATTCTGCTTCAAACTGCCTCCAGTCATCATCTATCTCAGTGACAGATATCTGAAGCTTTTGTACAACAATCATTTCCACATAAATGCAGCGTTATTTCTTCATAAGAGACAGAGGACGCGATCAGAGCACTGCCTTGTTTTTGCTTACAACTGACTAGAATGATTTAAGAGGTTTTACCTTGTCATCTGATGATTAATTATCCCATGAATCCATCTGATAGCTTTGGGTGAAGAGACTCTGTGTCAGATGAGCTGCTGAGCTCTGAAATGACGCATACGCAGTGGAGGCAGGGCGGACCAATTTTTAGGGGTGGACTGTTCGGTCTGTGACACCGGGATCAAGATTCACTTTATATAGGTTTTGAAGGTTTACGTCGAAACTACATCACAGATTCTCACCAAATTTGCACCATATATAGATATTATGTCATGGAAGACTCCCTTAAATTTTGGAGGTGATCCAGATCCAGATCCGGATTCTGGATCAACATTTCCCTTTATATAGGCTTTGAAGGATTTCTTCAAAACTACTTCACAGATTCTCACCAAATTTGCACCACAGATAGATACTAGGGCATGGAAGACTCCAGTAAATTTTGATCCAGATCGGAATTGGTGGATGTCAGAAATCTCTGATTGATCTTGTTCTTTGTTGTACTTTGTTTATTTGATTTTTGTTATTTTTAGAATGGTCTAACCAGTGGGACACCCCTCTGAATCTGGTCTTATTAAGGTTTCTTCTTCAGAAGAGGTCTGAGGGAGGTTTTTTCTTTCCACTGTTGTCTACATGCTTGCTCAGGCAGGCTGGTGAGGTTAGACCTTACCCTTGTGAAGCACCTTGGGGTGACATCTTGTGATTTGGCTCTATATAAACAACCTGAATTGAACTGATTTGAGCTATCACATTTTTTATTATGCAAAAACACTTTTTCAGTTTCTAATTCAAACAAGTTTATCTCATGTATAGCCCATTTAAATTCAGTATGTGCTGTGTGACATGGGTGTGTGTTAGAACTGTTCAAAATTGGTTAACGCCCATTTTAAATGAATCCAGTGTGGTCTGAATGCAATTTGCCATTCTTTGTATGATACTGAACAATTTAACCCCATTTAATTACATAGTGTATCATCTCAGTTTTAGTCAAATTGCAGACAGTTTAAGACATTTTTTCTAACTAGCGATTTAACTAACTAGCAAACTAACAACAACCACAACAAGCAATAGTGGCCTTAGTTACCACAAGGATCTTATCATTAACAAAAAGCTTTCATAAGTTGCATGCACTCAAAAGGCCTATTTTATGCGTGGCTGAATGAACAAGCCCAGACATGTCACACAATAACTGTAGATTATTACATTAAAACATGTCTTTGTCTGTCAGAAACCAAAATTTCAGAGCTGAATATGCAGTTGTTTTTATGGAACAGACCCCGTGCCCTGCTAATCACACGGATAATAATAACAACAAAGAAGAGCAAATCTTCACATTTGCAAAGCCAAAACAAGGTTTTTTTTTTAATTGGCCATATTGTGTGTTTGTGTGGGTGACCAGGCTGAGATCAGAGTTTGTTTTGACAGAGAAATGACACAGAGGCAGACAGATGGTCTCTTCATGTTATTATTGTTATGTCTCATTGAGTCTCAGACAGACGTGCAATTACATGGAACCACATCTGCAAACACTGTCTGCAAAATGTGCCGGATAAAAGTGTGCACACATGTGAGAGAAAGTGTGAAGTGGAAATCTGGACTTAATCTTTTGCTTAGCTGGGTGGTGTTTTGGAGTGTACCGTATGTGTGCGTGTGCAACAGAATCTCCCTCGTGTTCATCCTGACAGCCCTGACGCTGTCTGCGAACACAGTTATTACTCCCACCTTCAGGCTTGATATTTCTTCAGCTGCAAGCATCTAATAATGTCCACAATTTATCATAATGCCTCATGTTTTTACACTGATGAAAAGGTGTTTTTTGCAGACTTTGACTGGCTGAGCAGGATCTTTAAAATCAAATAACAAACAGACACATCAACCCAGTAAATATGCCGGAGAATGTTTCATTCCATCTGTGTTTAATTGCATTTGTGCAGCATTACATGTGAATAAAGTACACACAGACCTGCCCTATGTCACTCACACCTGAGTGATGTGACCTCAGCATGAGGATGCATTGAACCAATGACTGATTCCCCTCTTATCTCCATCTATCAGCAGGCCTTGGCTGAATTACTGCTTTAATTAGATTCACTTACTTTTAGAGGATTGATTGGTGGAGTCTGGCACAAATGAGCCTTGGCTTGATCCATGTGATGTTACAAAAAGCACGATTTGGCTCACATTCCACCCACAGTGAGATGGATGGGTTATTAAGGGAACATAAGGGCACCGCGAACAAAGCTAATGGTTTTATCACTCCAAGGACTATGACATTTTTCACAGTAAATAGTAAGCGAGATTATAGAACAGTTAAAATAAATAATTAAAAGGTTTAATCTGCACCAAACACCCTGAGCTTGCATGCAGGATTTCAGAAATTGACAGATGGCACATGCAGTGGCTCCGGTCAGGATTAAGTAACAGTATTTGGACAATGGGTCTTAGGTCAAGGTCACAATGTAAGTTCAACTTAAGGTATTAAATTAGGTTTATATCTGACACCATTTAGCTGCAAACATAAAATGTCAGACATTAAAATCTTGAGAAAATGTCAACTACAACTGCACCAGGTCACATGTGGGTGCTTGCATTGGTGCAGCGTGTCACGGCATCTACCACGGCACAGAAGAACCTATATGAGTCCATTTCCATTCCTCAAAAGTAGCCACATATCTAACACAGCCAGGTGAAGAATGGTGATCCCCAGTGTTTCTTCCAGTTGCTGGGGACCTCCACACTGAGCCACCTGCATGGACGTTCATGCTGAGAGAAACGCACCATAGGTTCAACACCAGGACCCGTCAAACTCCATGCAACTGCAAAAGTTTCTACAAAGCTATCTGCATCACCAAACACCTTAAAATCTCTTCATCTTAAAGTTCAAAACACCACAGACATAGCAAGTTTACTTGTACTCATTTAAGACCAAGATGTACAGGAAGACCAACACACCCATGGGCACTAGGGGCTGTTGGTCTCAAAATAAGGTATGGCCAAAAGCAGTGTCAGGGGCTACGGTCAAAACACTGCTATAATGAGGGAGCAAATGATGATGATAAGTCAGTGATTCCCAGAGTATGGATCAGTACTACAATACTAAACTTGTGCACTCAATGCTTGTTTTTTAAAGTCATTAATGATGTATGCTGTACAATCATTCCACCCTGGCAAAAGAACAGTTCAAAGAAATCATTAAAAGCCCCAAAATTACCATGACATTCATGCCCATAATGAGTACATGTAAATGTCTGGCCACAACTGTAAATACTGAGAAGAATATGTTGTTTGATTGATTCAGATGTGGACCAGGTGAGTGTACCTCTGTCACAACTGGTGCAGTTGTCAGGGCCCCCATCATTGCACTCTTGACAGGTGTGGTGACACAGGTGGCACTGTCTCCCCATAGCATAGCGCCCCTTATGGCAGTGGATCTCACAACGTCCATCTTCATAGAAACTGGAGGCAAGAAATTATGGATGCCAACAAATATGCTAAATTAGCCTGACACTTTCAAACACAGACATGCACATTGTGCAGCAGTGTATCGATTTGCTGCTTGAAATCAGAAACATATAAATTCAGTCTGAAACCAAAAATTTGGAATGTATATATTTTGTTTCTGAGATATGGTTTGTTTTTGTAGGGATTATAAAATCTATCCTTATGACATCACAAAAAAACAATAAAAACGGACAACACTGAGCTCAATACTAGCCAGCCTTAAGATGTCACAAATATAGTCATCTATAAAGCCCTTCCTCTGTTGGATGAGTTACTAATCATCAGCCATTATTCATCTGATGGAGGTATGTGCTGTCCAAGTTCACATCCAGTTATTTTTCATCAGCAGTTCATGTTGGCATCATAACCTCTTTACCAGGGCTGGGAAGTAACGAATTACATGTAATCGATTATATAATTGGCTACAAATAATAAGTAACTATTATCAATACATTACATTACACTGGAAAAAATGTGTAATCACATTATAGTTACAATGTTAAAGGATTATTTGACTGCATTTTCAGTTTTAAAATATGGTCATTTTAAAATTATGAAACTTTTTTCAATGATGCAGGTCCTTTAACGCATCAACTGGTAGTGAACTACAAGCAGCTCTACCTGACAACCAATAGTCTGTCTTGTATTTTTTAAAAAAAGCTAATTGCAATGCTTACAAGCAAAATTTTCCAAAAGATGGAAGACTAAAGCAGCATCTGTCTGCGCCACTTGAACAAACATCTTTCCATTCCGAACAATATTGGCATCATTTTGAATATATGGTGCATCCAGAAAGTATTCACAGCGCTTCACTTTTTCCACATTTTTTACGTTACAGCCTTATTCAAAAATGGATTAAATTAACTTTTTCCTCAAAATTCTACAGACAATACCCCATGTAGACCTCAGAGACAGGATTATCTTAAGGCACAAATATGTGGAAGTGTACAGAAACACTTCTGCTGCTTTGAAGGTCCCAGTGAGCACAGTGGCCTCCATCATCCATAAAGGGAAGACGTTCAGATCCAGCAGGCCTCTTCCAAGCGCTGGCTGCCCTTCTAAAGGGAGGGATTGTGGAAGAAGGGCCTTAGTCAGGGAGGTGACCAAGAACCCAATGGTCACTCTGTCAGAGCACCAGCATTCCTCTGTGGAGAGAGGAGAATCTTCCAGAAGGACAACCATCTCTGCAGCAATCCACCAATCAGACCTGTATGGTAGAGTGGCCAGACGGAAGACACTCCTTAGTAAAAGGCGCATGGAAGCCCGCCTGGAGTTTGCCAAAAGACACCTGAAGGACTCTCAAACCATGAGAAACAAAATTCTCTGGTCTGATGAGACAAAGATTGAACTCTTTGGTGTGAATGCCGAGCTCACAGACCGAATGGTCTGTCCCCAAAAATTGGTCCACACTGCCTCCACTGCGCATGCATCATTTCGGAGCTCAGCTGCTCATCTAAGACAGAGTCGCTTCACCCAAAGCGATCAAATGGATTAATGGGATAATTAACCATCAGATGATAAGGTAAAACCTCTTAAATCTTTCTAAGTCAGTTTTAAGCAGAAACGAGGCAAAACTCGGTGATGCTTTGAAATGGCTGACGCGCAGTGAACACATCAGCTAGCAGGTTGTGTAGCTGTAGTGTTCTGATCGCTTCCTCCATCTTTTATGATGAAATAATGCTGAATGTATGTGGAAATGATTGTTGTACAAAGCTTCAGATATCTGTCGCTGAGATGGATGATGACTGGAGGCAGTTTGAAGCAGAAACGAGGTGATGATCCGTGAACCGCGGCTAATGACGCATGCGCAGTGAAGTCATGGCAGGCCGATTTTTGTGGAAACCGTTTGGTTGGTGACACCAGGTGTCATGTTTGGAGGAAACCAGGCACCATCCCTACAGTGAAGCATGGTGGTGGCAGTATCATGCTATGGGGATGTTTCTCAGCGGCAGGAACAGGAAGACTAGTCAGGAGTGAGGGAAACATGAACGCAGCAATGTGCAGAGACATACTGGATGAAAACCTGCATCCAGAGCGCTCTTGACCTCAGACTGAGGCAACGGTTTATCTTTCAGCAGAACTTTGACTGTAAGCAAACAGCCAAGATATCAAAGGAGTAACTTCAGGACAACTCCGTGAATGTCCTTGAGTGGCCCAGCCAGAGCCCAGACCTGAATCTGACTGAACGTTTCTGGAGAGATCTGAAAAACCACCATTGTTGTGCACTGACGCTCCCCATCCAACCTGATGGAGCTTGAGAGGTGCTACAAAGAGGAATGAGAAAAACTGCCCAAAGAGAGGTGCACCAAGCTTGTGGCATCATATTCAAGAAGACTTGAGGCTATAAATGCTGCCAAAGGTGCATCAACAACGTATAGAGCAAAGGGTGTGAATACTTACGTACACATGATTTCTTAGTTTTTTATTTTTAATAAATTTGCAGAAATGTTGACATTATGGTGAGTAGAATTTTGAGGGGAAAATGAATTTACTTCGTTTTGGAATAAGGCTGTAACATAACAAAATGTGGAGCAAGTGAAGCTCTGTGAATACTTTCTGGATGCACCGTAAAAATGTGCACTACAAGAACACAAACATCATGTGCAATTTGTGCAATTTGTTTTGGAGGGGGGACCATTTTCAGAAAACTGAAAGAGAAATATCGTTTGGGTTGAGCTGCTTCATCTGATGACACGTTGACCTGGACACGGTTAAGGAGCAAAAATGATTGAATAAATGAAGGAAAGAGAAATGTTGTGAGATACTTTAATTTAGAATTTGTTATGAGATAAAGAGAAAGAATATTTGTGATTGTGTCCATTTTTAATATGATGTGCATCATTTTCAGTAATTGAAGTAATCCCAAAGTATTCATATTATAATATTTTTTTGTAATACAATCGATCACTTCCTAAATACAAATATGTAACATGTAATTTGTAATTAGTAACTGAATAAATTTCAAAGTAATCTGACTGAACGCTGATCATTACTCTCTGCTCTGCACAGAGGGAAACAAACACAGTCTGAGACTACAGGTAAGGTGGAGGTGGGACAGATTAGAATGTAGGCCAACATGTGTTTGTGCAAAGATCCTGCAGTCAGTGCAGCAGGAGGAAAGTGCACAACACATTTATGAATGTGATCGCCACACAGCAGTGTCCCTTTGATGATGTGCTAACTGTTGCACCATTTGTTCTGTTTTTGACTGCATATAGGGGTGATTCTTAGACTATGGGCACTTTTATGTCCCTTGATCATATTTTATGAAAAAAAGAAAAAAGGGGAAATTTCACACTTTTATAGTTATCTTTACAATGAAAGTGTTTTAAGAAATTTGTCCTAGTAGTCTATGATGACTTTTTCACCTTTTTTCAGCATCATCATATGCAAATATTGCCATTTTAAGCTTGTCCCACACCCAGACTTATGATCTTCAATGATAAAAATGAATAGTAAACAAACGTTTTTTCTAATGTTTTAAAATATCTCTGAATAAAATATCAGTAAAATAATCAAAACATAATTGGGGTATTCAATGTCATACAACTGTTGATTTTTTTTTAAACGAAATGTAGTTGTCCCACACTATTGCCGTAATTTCCACCACAACAATAATGTCCCTTTAAAAAGTTTGTATGAAAGGTTGTGTGGGTAGTTTCTATGGAGATAAACAGTAACATCAGAGCACATGTATATAGCGCCAAATCACAACAAACAGTTGCCCCAAGGTGCTTTATATTGTAAGGCAATGGTGTGGTGGAAATTACATTTACAAGGCCAATAGTGCCCGTAGTTAAAGAATCACCCATAGATGTGTGGTTGTTGACCAGTACTCGAAGCACCTTTGGAATGTCTGTCACTAGTTCTTACCGTGTTGCGGGGCAGCTGGTGCAGTCTTCTCTCTTGGGGCCTGTGCACTGCTCACATGTAGCATCACAAAGGTGACACTTTCCATGTGAACTCGTGTACTCTCCTGTAGATGGAAGAGAACATGAACAGTATCTTCTGCATCACAAACACTGGTAGAAAGTTATTTCTTTGCTATGCAAACCACAAAACCCCAGCTAGGTCACTTCTTTCCTACTTTATCTTCTTTCTTTTTTTTGCTTGTTTACTGGTTTGTTAAGTGTCTGGATATATTTCTTTGTGGATGATCATGATGCTTTGATGTGTTCCATAGGTGTATCAATTATTACCAACAGCCCACCTCATTATTCTTTGGTTTCTAACAGTTCAAAGCACCAACAACTGTCTCCCATTGTTTTATTTTTTATGACATTCAAATATATTTCACAGATTCAAAAACATCTTTGAAACTTGATATTTGAAATGTCAGTGTTGAATCCGGGGTGGGTGTTCTATCACAGAGTGTTTTTTACAGTTAACAAAGAGAGTTACATCTGAGATACCTACTCAAGCCACTAAAGAAAAAGTCTGTAAAAATGATGGACCTGTTTTTTAAACAGATACTGTCCTTTTCTAACCTGTGTAACAACCAGTTTACATGGATGTTATATTAATTCAGGTAACTGTGTTTAAAAGAAAACTTTACATCTTTACATTCTAGGTCACAACAAAAATCATTGGCAGCCAAGCTTCTGAGTATTCTACGCACCTTCAACAACTGGGTTATATGAGAGAAAAACCTTTTCCACATATTGGTGAAAATGAAATACCTGGCTATGAGGAGAGAGTAAAGTCAGACAACATTGAATGGTGGTTTGAGGGATGAATTTGGAGGTGAAGAAGATGAATAGAATGAGTGCTGAATCAAGAATCAGATGATAGAAGCTGGATGTTGGTGGGGGTTAAGAGATGGTGCACGACTGGACAAATTCAGCAAAAATGGTGAAGGGGACATCTACTGTAGAGGACATTCAGAATGGTTATTTTGAGGAACTTTGAGGAGCTGTTGAATGAAGAAAATGTGAAGAAGAGAAAGTTGGAGGATGTGGAAAGAGTGAATCTGGAAATGCTAGTGATTAGTAAGGATGAAGTGAGGACAGCTATGAAGAGGATCAAGAGTGGAAAGGCAGTTGGTACAGATGACATTCCAGCGGAGTCATAGAAATGTTTCTGAGAGACGGCAGTGGAATTTTAACCAGATCGTTTAAATACATCTTGGAAAGTAAGAGGATGCTTGGGGAGTGGAGACGACATGCGCTGTTTCTGATTTTCAAGGACAAGGGCGATGAACAGAGGTGCAATAATTGCAGAGGCATAAAGTTGATCAGCCACAGCATGAAGTTATGTGAATGAGTAGTCAAAGCTAGGCTTAGACAAGAGGTGGAAAATCTGCCAGCAGCAATATTTTTTCATGCTGAAAAAGAACACAACAGATACAATATTTATTTATTTATTTTGAGAGTGCTGATGGAGAAGTATAGAGAAGGCCAGAAAGAGTTACATTGTGTGTTTGCAGATTTGGAGATGACAAGGTGCCAAGAAAAGAGTTGTGGTATTGTATGAGGAAGTCCGAAGTGGCAGAGAAGTATGTTAGGGTGGTGTATGATATGTAAAAGGACAATGTGGCAGCAGTGAGATGTCCAATAGGTTCAAGGTGGAGGTGGGATTACATCAAGAATCAACCCTGACCCCATTTGTTGTTTGCAGTGGTGATGGACAGGTTGTCAGATGAGATTTGACAGGAGTCTCCATGGACTATGATGTTTCCAGATGACATTGTGATCTGTAGTGAGCAGTTTGACATGAGCCTGGAGAGGTGATGACAAGAGAATGACAGCAGGAGCAGCATGGAATACAGGTGTCTGAGTGACATTGGGAGCGGCAGGATGGTGAGGTTGCAAGGAGTAGAAGTAGTGAAAATGAATCAGTTTAAATACTGAGGGTCTACCAGTATTACTACAATATGGTAATGGTAGACCTCTTTAGAACAAAGTCCAAGCAGGGTGGAGTGGATGGAGAAAGTTGGCAGGAGTGATTTGTGAAAGAAGGATATCTGAAATGAATGAAAGGGAGCGTTTAAAGGTAGCAGTGAGACCAGCTGTGTTATATGGATTAGCAGCAGTAGCACTAACAAAAGGAGGCAGAGCAGAAGAAAGTGCCAGAGCAGAAGATGCTGTCATTTTCCTCAAGAGTCATGAGGATGAAATAAGTTAGGAAATTAACATGTGAAAGGGGCGGCACATGGTTTTTGGGAGAAAGTGAGAAAGCCCAGCTTGAGAAGGTTTGACCGTGTGCACAGTAAGGATCCTGTTTATATTGGGAGGATGTTTGTGGATGTGGTGAGGGATATACTGCAAATGGTTATTGTGACATAAGAAGATAGAGGACAGGGAGAGCTGGATATGGATGATCTGTTGTGGCAATTGCTAATAGGAGCAGGTGAATGAAGAAGTTGTTGTTGCTGTATTTGCCCTATTGAGATATCTTATAATCCCTTAAGCACCAGAGAGCCATCCATCCATCAATCCATCTTCTACCGCTTAGTCCAATTAAGGGTCGCGGGGGGCTGGGGCCTATCCCAGCAGTCAAAGGGCGTGAGGCGGGGTACACCCAGGACAGGACGCCAGTCTGTCGCAGGGCGCACCAGAGAGCCACTGTAGTCAAAACATCATAGAGAATCCACATGACGACAATTGTAGATTAACATTATACTACTGAAATGTTATTTTTTATGCTTTTTTTATGCCTCTGTGTCTGCTAAGTTTAACCCACGTGGAATTTAATAAAAATAAACCGAATTTTAGACATTTTATATATATTACTGGACAAAACAGTGCTGTAAAGGACAATAATCAGGACATTAAAGAGCAAACTTCACTTTCCCCCAGAACAACATGAACAGGAAGTGATCACAGCTCACAGCGATTCCCAATGAAAATAACGAAGAAACAACCTGAGCTTCTCGCATGTTTACATAAAACAAACAAAATAACAATGTCTAAAAACCCAAATAATATATTCACGAGGGTTTTAGGTACAATATACAAAGAGATTTATGTTGCGACATTAATGCTGCTGCTGTTGTGCAGGGGTTAAAGTGCAGCCTGATCAGAGCGACTCAGTGCAGTTCTCAATGTTAATGACATTTCGCAGAGTGGTGACCTCTTTGAAGTTTTGCTACATTTTGTGGGATTTGAAACCTCAATAGGGCAAATGGGGGTTAAACTAATAGCTGCTGAGAAAATGATCCATGTCCATCCACCATATTAGTAAGACTGAACCAGGCAGCATACATTAAACCTAAAATACAATAAAAGCAGATGATACTAATTTACTTTTTAAATTAAAAGAATTCCTCAGTTTGGCTCAATGGTGCCACTGAGCATCCCTGGATTCTAAAGCTACACCTCCCACTGGATGGGGCACCAGTCCAATGAAGGTTACTTTCCCAGCCAAGGTGGGACCCATTTACCACTGGTGAACTGAGACAATGCAGATGAAATGTCTTGTCCAAGAACACAGACAGGTAGTGTGACTGGGAATGGGACATTTTCAGTACCACTGTTCCACAATAGAAGTTCTGTTTCTTTCCCCTCTGACTGGACCACCAGTGAATCACTGTTGACTAGGGTTGCCAACCGTCCCTTGAAAAACAGAATCGTCCCTTATTTGGAAATAAAAGTGTGCGTTCCGTATTGACCTGAAACAGGACGCAGTTTGTCCCGTATTTCTGTGAGAATCAAAAAGTCTGTAAAATGTCAATGGAATTGACTGGCGCTTTATATGGAAACTTACGGTAAATTTGATCCCAGCCTCTCTCCTGCTTTTCACCAATGAGCTGACAGACACGAGTTGACAATACAGAATCACTCTTATCTCATTGGTCGAGGGACATCTGCTCGCAAGACGATACCGACGTCATGAGCCGACGACGGTCGCTGGATGACAATAACAAATCAGCATGGCTGATATCGATACAGACACCGACACTGGCACTGCAGATATGCCTACGGACAGAATTTTGAAACGAGGGAAAAGTATGAAAAAGAGCGCAAAAGTGACAGAAAAGTACAGAGACAGACAGCAAACATAAATGTAGTAATTTTTGAGGAAAAGGCAGGGTGTTAGTGTCATTTGTGAAGGTGTGTCTGCGTGTTTGTGTGGGTGTGCAGTCACACCCGTCGCTATGGGCGCGCCCTAGGGGGCAGTGCCCGCCCACTGATATGCTTGGGCCCGCCCCGCCCACCCAAGCCAGATCACAGTCACAGATCTCAAATAAATAAATAGATAAATAAAATCCTAATTTCATTTTATTGTACTTGCTTTGGATTAAAACGGCTAGTGTTGCATAATCAGTAAGACATTAAATATATTAAAACCGTGTGAGTTTGTTGGAAAGTTTGTCTACGTATGTAATCACGTCAGTGTTGCCCAGCAACAATCAGTTACCGCGTTTATGGGGGGAAACGAAGTGTGAGTTTTTGCCAGCAGACAGCAGCTAGTTTTTGTGCTTTCCTAAATGTGGATATACGTAACTGGTTTAAAACCCCAACATCGGTAACTTCGGATAAACCAACACATGATGTCGTTGGCAAAGAAAACCCTGGACCCATTTCTACCTCCGTGGATCCTGCACTGACACAGGGTGGACGAAAGAGAGGACAGCGCTGGCACTCTACTCAAAGTAGGTCCAAATTTTTATTGTGTGTGTGTGTGTGTGTGTGTGTCAGTGTGTCAGAGGCGATTGCTCGAAGACTGCAAGGGAAGCTCAGCTTCTCCTAAATTGTCAAAAAATAAGTGATCAAATATATACTGTTGTGTGTACATGTCACTGACTAAATATGCGCTACAACGCGCTCATCTTTTGTTCAGAATCAGCTTCTTATCACTGGTAATGACGCGGCTTTCCTCTCACTCAAACACGCAGCTTCACGGCGCTTTAGCGAAGCAAAGAGTGCAGCGAAACGAGACGAGTCCTTGGATAAATGCTGGGCTTTGTCCCGCCCATCGGACGCTCAGCGTGTCTGGGGGTCTATGGGGCAGTGGGCTGGCCTCGGCTGGCCCGGACGCTCAGCTTCTGCATGATGATTGGATGATCTGTCTGAGGCTGAATCCCTTTTTGATTGACAGCGAAATGAGCGAATTAGCAATCTTTTGGTGTAAACATCCGTGGGAGCATTTTTAAATTTTCATTCTGTTCTGAGTTGAACCGGAGACTTTCCTAATCCTCTTAGCGGCATTTTCTTTGTTAAAAACTGCTAGCGACAAATCGAGCTTCTATTTCTGGTGTTTTTTTTTGTAGCTGCTTGTGTTTGGAGACTGACTTCTATCGCAGTTTCTGTCCCTACCGAGCAGCGGGTGCTGCTGAGCTCCTCCACCGTCACAAAGCACTCACAGGCGGACAAACTTCACAGGAGCCTTGCGCCAGTCCCAGCTAGCGAGCTAGCTAGGTAGCAAGCTGCACATAATGTCAGACAATTTGAATGTTGTGGACCGGATTTTGGCGAAGCCATTTGATAGTCTTCCTTACGAAGAAAAACTTAGAGATAAACAGCAGGGCCGATCAACTCCTCAGATTAATTTGGTGCAAAAGGTGAGGAGAGCTGGCTGACTGGAAGTGCTGTAACAAATAAAACGTACTGTTTCTTGAAAAGGAACGGAGGGTAGAATTTACGTATAAATAAACCGACACATTTTATGACGTAGGCCGAAATTGAGCTTCCCCTCCTTGAAGGACCAGCATCCACCACAGGTGTGTGTGTGTGTGTTGCAATTGGTACTATTGCGACTGCGACCCCTCTGTTGGTTGCTTTGAAATGCACCAGCGTGGTGTTTTTTTGTTTGTTTAGTTCGAGATGCTGCATGTGATCTAATGCGTTATTTGTACTTGTGTGTGTGTGTGTGCGAACATGTGTGCGCGTTTGTTTGTGTGTGTGTGTGAGAGAGAGAGAGAGTGCTGGTCCGGTCATGGTTAATGTGATGATTATTGTGAGGGAATAGGGCTGCGTGAATAGTGAAAATAAGATATTAATAGTGGTGCCCACCTGGTGGATTTCATAAGCCCCCCTTAAAGCCCCTTTCACACTGGGGCTGCTCCCAGTTGCTCCCTGTGGCGTCATGATGACGCAGGAATTTCTGCGTCAGGTGCGCGCAGCAGGGGGCAGAGAGGAGGTGAGAACGCAGCTCTCTGCACAGAGAAGTCAGAGTGCACAGTTTGGCTGACTTCTCTTCTGCTTGTTGTGCTGAGCTGCAGGGCTGCGCTCTGAGTTCTGTTATAGTTTATCTTTACACCCTTGACCGCAAGATGCGCGCGCGCACGGACCGTCCTTTAGCAAATGTGGAGATTGTTGGAGTTATACTTGATGCTGACATGTCCTGGACTTATGTCCTTTTTTAACTGTGATGAGAGAAAGGAACTAACTGCCTGCAGACAATTTTTTTTTCTTTTCTTTCCCCCTTTGACCGCGAGATGCGCGCGCGCGCGAGCGAACCGTCGAGCAATGGGATTGGAGTTCTACTTGATGTTGACATGTCCTGTCTCAGGACTTATGTCCTTTTTTTTAACTGTGATGTGAGAGTTTGAGCAGAGAACAAGGAAATAATGCCTGAAGCCAGACTTTTTTTTTTTCTTTTAATTGTTCACATGTGCTCGTGTGAACGAACGTCCATGAGTGGACTCGAGATGTCCGGACTTTTTACTGGATATTTCTGGCAATCAGTCTGCATTTTTTTTTCCAGCGTGTAGTTTTTACTGCATTGAGTACACAGTATAAAAACAATCCTGTGTGATTTATACTGCGGGAACAACGGAACACAGCAGGAATCCGAGTCACGCCTGGTAACTGTTATGTGCCGACGCGGGTTGAGGAGCGGACCTGCGTCTGACTGAACCCAGCGCTAAATAACCAGAAAGCGGTTCCAAAAACAAAACAGTTTATTTTCCCCCTTTTGTGCAAAACTCAGTGTACAAACATAAGGCACGTTTGTCTGGCGGAGTGAAGGACGGCGCGCTCTCCAGCGCCCAAAGGGATCGAAGCCCGGCGCTTCTGGACTCACGTTCACCGCCAAACACCCCCCAGGTGGACACGACAAACCGACTCTGTGAAGGATAGAAAAGGTGAGGTAAGTCAGCAGCTACAACCAATATCCTTCAAAGGCACACACCATCAGCAACACATTCAGGTCTGTATTTAAGCTTATGTAAATGAGCAGCCTCTCACAACAGGTGGAGGATCATCTGTCCGCATGCCACGGCCGTGAGAAGCGAGCTACACAACTCTCATCAATATTCACATATACTGCGTAACAAAATACCAAATTACTGTTAACACTTATTCAGACAATTAATCACCTCTGATGTGTGCTGACAGCATGTGTCCCTCACCCGTCCTCCTTCACAGGCACGATGTGTCAAACCCAGGCGCGGTCCTCAGCGTCTCACAAACGAACATCACAAGGTCGAGTTCCCGGCAATTCTGCTCGAATCACACATGGCTTAAATGCAGAACGCCATCTCATTATCTGCTTCAGCTGAAAGTCTTTAAGGTTGCACGTGAGCATCATCCACAGGTGCTGCATATCACGTTGATGAGGGTGAAGGACTCTTCTGCCAGCACCTTCTCCACAGACAATAAATCAGTTTGCATACCACCTGGAGAGCAAAGAAAAGAAAAGAACACCAAAATGTCCAGCCAAACCCCCCCAACACACAACAGTAACGCCTCTTTGCCCCGGCTTGCGCTGGAACCACTTCCTTTCTGCGTCGAGCACAGGACGCCAAAAAAATTAAACAGGTTTAATTTTCGGCGCCCAACTTGCTTCCTCCTTTGCGCCCTCGCGCTGTTGTGGCACTGAGCTGCATCGTCTCGGCACTGAGTTGCTTCCACGCGGCGTCGTCATAATGACGCACGGCGCAACCGGGAGCAGCCCCGGTGTGACTGAGATCTGGCGACGGGACTGTGTGCAGTTTAAGTGTGGCGCACAGCATTGTTCGCAAGCCCACCCCTTCTTTTTTTTTTTTTGCACCGGAGCCACCCAACCTACTGTGCTCCGGGACCTCCCACTTTACAAATTAAGCACTGGTTTGAGTCATTGTGGTCTCAGGGGCTTTGTATTCAGTAGTAGGCTAGCTTGGATTTTTTTGGCCTTGTAGGTTGTGTTTCACAGCTAGTCCAGGCTGTGAGATGCCGCATTATGCTGCCAGTAGTCCCTGTTCATGCTTGGTGGCACATTCATTTCAATGGTTAGCTGCTAGGGTTGGGGGGCTAGATGTTACCAAAGCAATCATTTCAAGATCCAGACTTACGCCATCACAAAAATATATTGAACAATCTTTAAAGCCTTACTGTCCTCTATCAGTTGAGTTGTTGTGTTTGTGGACAAGTTGATTCTTTTTGTGACTCTTGTATAAACTAAGGGAACCAAAACCTACTGAGAAACCATTTGTTTTATCAGTGTGCAAAAATTTCACTGTCCGCCTTCAGTCCAATCTTCTGTCCTTCTTGCATGGAGTTTTTCAATGGATTTTGGGTTATTTGTGGATGCTGAATCCAAATCTGGTGGTTGTTTTTGCCAATCACATCACGTTTTTGAGATATGAAAACTTATTTCTCTTATCAAGCATTAAAGCAAAAGCTGCAGTCTCGCATACTTCTACATTTTGTGAATCAGGTTTAAAAACTATGCTCTTGAAGCTGTTTTTGTGCATGATTAGTGGCATCAAACTCATGAGTGAATGAGCAACTTTTGTGTAATCCATCAATACGCTACATGCAGATTGCAAAAAAATGTGATCTGAGACAGGAAATCTGAGCTTAGTTTTGGATTCAGCACCCCAAAATGACCATGAATCAGTTCTCAAAGTCCATGCAAGAAAAAAAATTGTTGACCAGTGGTAGTGATCACTCTGTGAGAAGTGGAGAGTGAGCCACGTTACTGAAATAACTTCAGTAACGTGGCGTTTCCTCTATCTGGGTACAAAGAGTGCCACACCTGAGTGGAGTGTGGATTGTCGGCCTGCAGATTCTCTTTAGTGGTGGGCTTCAGAACCTGCTCACTTTCAAAACTGACTGGTTTTAATCTGACAGACCATACACAAACAAGCAAATAGACTCTGTGCCCGCATGTATCCACCTTAGCTCTGCCGTCAGCCAAATAGACAAACACAGGAACATTGGGGTGTGATAGGTTGGGGGAGGAACTGTTCCTTTGAACAGCCCAAAGAAGGGACCACAGTCCTAAGTCTCATCAAGAAACTGTAATTCCCAACACTCATCGATTGGCAGCAGTACACGCCAACAGAGGTACATGCTGTGAAGATGGGACTGGGGTTTCTGGTCACTGGTGCTAGGTTGCTGTCCCCTCAAAATATTGATAAGATATACCACAACATAATTAATACGTGCGAAGCGGCGCAAAGTGGCGCGCAGCAGCGTGACGCTTGCTCATGGTACAGGGAGTCCTAAACAGGAAGTGCCAAATTTTGAATCCACAGCAAAACAGGAAATGTTCAAATGTCAAACACTTCGTGGATTAACAGGCGAGATCCCATGGAATCTCAGAGGAACTCACTGGCAAGCTCACACTCAAACAGGAACTGCCATATTTTCAGTTACAGTGAAACAGGAAATGTCAAATGTTGAACACATCCTGGCATGGATGGAGCTAGAGCGGAGGCCAGGGTTTCACTGGATTCCCCTGAAATCTGATTGGACACAGATGAATGACATGTCACGGCACCACACATCAGGTTGAAAGAGCTGCATTTTGAAATTAATGAGTCACATAGACTGCTAGGTTCCTCCTGTCCAGTAGTTGATGCTGCGTACCACAAAAAGTTCTAATCCACCTTAGCAGCAGAAGAAAAATGTTTGCCTCAGATTTGAACTGAACACATCATTTGAACTATGGACTTCTAATGACACCAAAGTTATAATGGTGAGTAAACAACCAGAAATGAGGTTCAAGTTGTTAAAAGCAGCATTTCTCCTTTAATTTGGGTTGCCTTATAATCACATGTTTAAGCTAACAGCAGCTGGTTCATGCTCTGTTGGCTTATTAGTGCAGCAGATAACTAAAACAATCCTTCAAATGGTGATACAAGTATCACATTCAGCACAAATACAGCACGGACACTACACTTAAAAAAAAATGCGACTGGCCAGTTGAATTTTCAATAGGTGGCCAGGTAGGGGTCAATTGAAGAATTACACAGGGGTCAAAATTTAAAAATGTTCCAGTCAAATTGAAAACTACATCACATTGCTTGTCTGATTATAAAGATTCCAAAAAGGTATAGTTTGGACTATCTGTGACTAAATGTTATGGAGTTTTGGGGTAAAAACAGCAAGAATGGTGACAAAGGCCAATTTCAGTTTGTACAGGGGTCAAAAGGTAGAGAGTTGCTCTAATTTTGGTAAAAAGTGATGCAAATTATCACTTAATTTATATCAAGTTATAGAGATTTGCTTTCAGTTTGAACTAAGGAAGATAATTTTTAGAAAAAAAATATTTAAAATAATAAACACATTAAAATGTGTGAAATACCAAGGGTTCCAATACTTTTGAGGGCAATTGAGAAACAATGAGGAGCAGCATCTTACATCTCATATATAGTGCGGCAGATATATGAGATGTAAGAAGGGGCAGAGTTCCCCCCCCAGAAGCTGAAAGGTTTTTGTCATGCCAATGCTGCCCTGATACATTTACTCAAAATAAAGTCTGAAGGACCTAAATGACATGGTGAGATGCTGACAAGCTTCACTCGTTCATGTCCACGAAATATGCATATTAAATAAATATGGTTTGCTCAGAGTCAGGGTATGTAAGTGTAGCAGGTCCTCTGTTTCTGCGTTGTTTCTGTTGTAGCTCCTCCCACTCATTCGCTTCAGGATGCAAACTCACGACACACTGTCCAGTTGGCACCAATTGACACCTTTTAATTTTTTAATGTAATTTTATTGGACAATAGACAAATCATTCACACCCAGTGCAGGAGTTTCACTCACCCGCTTACTATTTACCCGCTATTATTGGTTTGTCCACAACCACCACAGCAGTTGTGATCCAAGTCAGACTTCCAGCTACTTTTGTCTTATTTCACATGACATCACTCAAAGCAAAGATCAGAGCACTCTTTGGATTCCTAAAGCATGCTTCAAAGCTTTGAATTGAAACGTGTTGCTGGCTGAATTCAAAAGAAGCCAACTGTGGACTAACTAAGCTATGATACAGAGTTATCTATTAATAACATTAGATATTAAGGTGAGATGTCACATAATTCAAAGCAAAGTTTGCTTCAAAGCCTTCTAGAGTATTTGAAGCTTTGAATCAAAGCTTGCAGGCTGAATTCAAACCAAAAAGCTGGTGGTTAGCACCACACAGCAACTTCAAACTTCAACAACTTCATCAAAAGGTGAGTTTTAAGGCATTTTCATGGCTCAGCTACATTAGACATGGTCCTATAGTACAACAAAGTAACAATAACATAACACACAGCAAAGGTCCATCTTAACAGCTTTGATATGGTTTCATCGATAAGTACATTAATTATTGTCAACCCATGACGTGTGTGTGTGTGTGTGTGTGTGTGTGTGTGTGTGTGTGTGTGTGTGTGTGAGAGAGAGAGAGAGAGAGAGAGAACAAGGTTACTGTATCTGCCAACAAATATACGCTCAATTGCAAGTTTATTAGGTACTCCTAGTGAAAAGTAATGCAACCCTGTAGCAAATCCCCCTTCATGAAGAAGTGAAGATTTGACCTCTTCAAAGTCAACACCACCAGCCACCACTGTCTGGGACCAATCCAATTAACATCACGTTGGGAGATTAGTGCCTCTTCCAAATCAGGGAACTGGATTAAAGCCTGAGGCATAAATTAATTCCTTTCAGGTAAAACAACACAAGATGACCTTATGCATGGCTCACTTACCCAAGAAACATAAAGAGACATAAGCTTCCTCATTAGAACACAGAGAGAATTAAGTTTTTTGCAGCAGTCCCATGGGTACATGGGTGATTCTTAGACTACGGGCACTTATGTCCTTTGATCATATTGTATGAAAAACAGAAAAAAGGGGAAATTTCACACTTTTATAGTTATCTTTACAATGAAAGTGTGTTAAGAAATTTGTTCTAGTAGTCTATGATGACTTTTTCACCTTTTTTCAGCATCATTATATGCAAATATTGCCGTTTTGTGCTTGTCCCACACCCAGACTTTTGATCTTCAATGATAAAAATGAATGGTAAAGAAACGTTTTTTGTAATGTTTTAAAATATCTCTGAATAAAACAAAACATAATTGGGGTATTCAGTGTCATACAACTGTTGTGATTTTTTTTAAACAAAATGTAGTTGTCCCACACTATTGCCGTAATTTCCACCACAACACTGTAATGTCCCTTTAAACAGTTTGTATGAAAGATTGTTTGGGTAGTTTCTATGGAGATAAACAGTGACATCAGAGCACATGTATATAGCGCCAAATCACAACAAACAGTTGCCCCAAGGCGCTTTATATTGTAAGGCAATGGTGTGGTGGAAATTACATTTACAAGGCCAATAGTGCCCATAGTTAAAGAATCACCCACATATATCACACTTCTCTGCTGACATTGTCCCTACGTTTGGCAAAGGCAGAAAGTTTTTGTTGTGTCAAGGAGAACATAGTGGAAATTGAGTTTTGGATGCGAGATCTCTCAGCACCTGGCAAAGTAATCGTTGAATTTATTGATCCAAAACCTTGTCACACTTCAAGTAGATATATTAGTCATTTTGCTCCATGCAGCAGTAAAAATCATACTTATTGCACCGGGAATATAATACATAAATCACAGCTATCACATTATCTTTTTCTCCATGATAAATAACAGAAAGTTTATATGATACACAGCGGCTTGTAGACATTTTGGTGCAAAGGTGCAAGAGGATATTCAGAAAAAACACCTTCAGCTTCACACTTTGCAGCATTAAATAGGTGTGACAAGTGCTATAAACATTGTCCCCTATCCAACCTTTGCATGAGACAAAGGTGACAGATGGCAGTTCAGGCACAAAGATGGAGCTCTGTGTGTTGCTCATCCTTCAAAGCAATGGTGAGGTTGTTTGCAAAAAGCTCAATTGTTCCTTGCAAAACAAAAGCGTCTCTTTGTGTACAGACACAACAGGCGGCGGCTTCCCGTTCAGTCGAGCTCCGCTCACACCCAATAGCCTCTGAATAAACACCACCGCTGTTCCTCGCTGGTACACAAATCATCTCCTCGTCTCTCTGTCCATCACTCATACACACAAAGAAGCAGGGCCCCAAGTTCTCGAGGGACACAAAGCTGCAAAACTCCACTCAACAACAGCAGACATTTTAGACACCCACCGTCAGTCAGGAGAAGCTTGGAGATAAGAAGAAAGCAAGCCCGTCAGTCAGACGAGTAAAAGTTTTCCTCTGAGTTCTGAAATGGGCCGACCTTGTGAGGACATTGACAGTGTACTCTGTTGGGAGACAGACAGCTCTCTGTTGGCAGATATCATGCTGTCATCCACCACACCTCCTCCTGAATCCTAATTTTGTGGCCCTTCCACCTCCTGATACCTGCACGCATTGGATCTGAGAATTCGGCAGGGGGTAGGGTGGA
This sequence comes from Thalassophryne amazonica, assembly GCF_902500255.1. Lineage (NCBI taxonomy): Eukaryota > Metazoa > Chordata > Actinopteri > Batrachoidiformes > Batrachoididae > Thalassophryne > Thalassophryne amazonica. Next base: position 59,205,897 of record NC_047107.1, on the reverse strand, counting down.
GTGGGGAGTTGGGGGACATGATCCGCACAGTTTAACACATATTGTGAATTTATTACCACAGTCCCGTCTTTGTGACCAGAGTTCACTTATACATAATGCACAAACCCGTCCGAACATTTCCAGCATATTGGAACGACAGCATATAGACAGATAGACTAATTTTAAATCATACTGGGATCAAGTGATAAGTTCTCTTAAAATATGCACAGAGCACAGTGCATCATGGGAGTTTGCTTCATGTCAAAATATTTTATATAAATAAATCCCAACATGGTATATTCTACTAAAAAGAACATTTGGCTGCATATAATGCTGCAATATTGCAGATATTGCAAAATTTAACAAGGAGAAGACAGAATATGTCATATTACCTCTGCTAAGCAATCTATAGTTCTTTATTTCATCATTTGGCAGGTTACTGGCAGAAAGAAAGCTAAAAGCTGTTCTTGCAGCATTAAACAGAGGGAGAAGAAAACTGAGTCAAACTATGTACACCATCAACAACTGATTCCAAAACGTTTGTGCTCTGTTCTGTACATGGTGGCACTCAGGTGCAAACCCGAGGGAGCTGCGATCAGTTCTACTTTTGCTCTGGTTGCTCCAGTTGTTGGCATACTGGTGGATTGGCCATTGGTGTGACCAGCCAGCTCCTTCCAATGGTGACAGATCAGTGAGCACGGTTTAAAGGTCAGAGGCACACACTGAATGTTTTATTTGTTCACTCAGTGTCTGACTGTGGTGAGTGACATCTCAGTGAGGGAGACTTTTTATTCACACCTTAATTCTGTGGCTGACACATTCCTTAGGGGTGACACTCCTCTGGTCATGGGAGACTTCATTGTGACCACGGGTACTGATGAGGATGGTTATGAGTACATTATCTGCATTTATTTTATTAAATAATTATGTTACCTATACAAGATAAATGGAATAGGTAATATAATTGTTATGCAATTCAAACAATATACTTTATGTATTTTAAATAAATACTGTCATTATTATTGATTTAGAGTAATTCTATTTCATTAATACTAAATACATAAAGCTGAGGATTATGCATTTCAAATGAATAGGATTTATTACAGTAATGAATATGCATAATATAAGGTTTATTTGGTAGGTTTGTATTAAAATGATCTAAAAAAAAAAAGTAAATGGGAATTTGTCATGTAATAAAATAAATCTTAAAAGTTAGGGTTAAATATTTCTGTGAATACAGGCGCCCTAAAACATTTACAACCCCAATTCCACTGAAGTTGGGACGTTGTGTAAAATGTAAATTAAAACAGAATACAATTATTTGCAAATCCTCTTCAACCTATATTCAGTTGAATACACCACAAAGACAAGATATTTAATCTTCAAACTAATAAACCCTATTGTTTTTGTGCAAATATTTGCTCATTTTGAAATGGATGCCTGCAACACGTTTCAAAAAAGCTGGGACAGTGGTATGTTTACCACTGTGTTACATCACCTTTCCTTCTAACAACACTCAATAAGATTTGCTTGATGTACGACTTCAGTTGTTCAACAGTCCGGGGTCTCTGTTGTAGTATTTTGTGCTTCATAATGCGGAACACATTTTCAATGGGCGACAAGTCTGTACTGCAGGCAGGCCAGTCTAGTGCCCGCACTCTTTTACTACGAAGCCACGCTGTAACACGTGCAGAATGTGGCTTGACATTGTCTTGCTGAAATAATCAGGGACGTCCCTGAAAAAGACATTGCTTGGAGGGCAGCATGTGTTGCTCCAAAACCTGAATGTACCTTTCAGAATTGATGGTGCCATCACAGATGTGCAACTTACACATCTGTGATGGTATGGACATCACAGATGCTGGCTTTTGAACTTTGCGCTGGTAACAATCTGGATGGTCTTTTTCCTCTTTTGGACGGAGAACACAACGTCCATGATTTCCAAAAACAATTTGAAACGTGAACTCATCAGACCACAGCACACTTTTCCACTTGGCGTCTGTTCATTTCAAATGAGCTCGGTGGTGGTGTTTCTGGATGTTGGTGATGTATGGCTTTTGTTTTGCATAGCAGAGTTTTAACTTGCACTTGTAGATGTAGCGACGAACTGTGTTAACTGACAATGGTTTTCTGAACTGTTCCTGAGCCCACGCGGTAAGATCCTTTACACAATGATGTTGGTTTTTAATGCAGTGCGACTGAGGGATCGAAGGTCACGGGCATTCAATGTTGGTTTTCGGCCTTGCCGCTTACGTGTAGAAAGTTCTCCAGATTCTCTGAATCTTCTGATTATATTATGGACTGTAGATGATGGAATCCCTAAATTACTTGCAACTGAACACTGAGAAACATTTTTCTTAAACTGTTGAACTATTTTTTCATGCAGTTGTTCACAAAGTGGTGATTCTCACCCCATCTTGCTTGTGAACAGCTGAGCCTTTTGGGGATGCTCCTTTTATACCCAATCATGACACTCACCTGTTTCTAATTAGGTGTTCTTTGAGCATTCATCAACTTTCCCAGTCTTTTGTTGCCCCGTCCCAACTTTTTTGAAACCTGTTGCAGGCATCCATTTCAAAATGAGCAAATATTTGCACAAAAACAACAAAGTCTATCAGTTGGAACATTAAATATCTTGTCTTTGTGGTGTATTCAATTGAATATAGGTTGAAGAGGATTTTCAAATCATTGTATTCTGTTCTTATTTACATTTTACACAACATCCCAACTTCATTGGAATTGGGGTTGTACTTTGACTTCTGTTTCATCAACAGTATGAACCAAAGATGTTTTGTGACATCAACTTCATTTCATTTGTCAATATAATACATCAATTTCTCCTGTTAAGGTGCGCTGAATATTCCTGAGGAATACATTATCCTGTTCATATCTAAATTCTGGGACTGTTAGTGAAGCAAACAGATAGCTGCTGGCGATCACATAGCATCTCATCTGTTATTCTGGACCCTGTTTCATAAAGTCTACTAAACTTACTTAGTTGACTAAAGTTAGTCACCCAACATTAGCCATCTCATCTCTGTTACACCAGTAGTGTCCAAAGTATTAAAGAAAGGGCCAAGAGGGCGAAGGTTTTCTTTGCAGACACCGACTCCAGCAGGTGATTTCACTGATGAACTCTTGCCATCTGCACAAAGTGATGTGCTCACAATACAAGGCCACTCTGAAATGTGCAGTTTTATCTCAAGACACAGTGCCACAGATGTTGCAAGTTCTGAGGGAGCGTGCAATTGGCATGCTGACTCCAGGAATGTCCACCAGAGCTATTACTCATGAATTGAATGCCCATTTCTCTACCATAAGCCATCTCCAAAGGCGTTTTAGAGAATTTGGCAGTACATCCAACCGACCTCAGAACCGCAGACCACGTGTAACCACATCAGCACAGGATCTCCACATCCAGCATGTTCACCTCCAACATCATCTGAGACCAGCCACCCAGACAGCTGCTGCAACAATCGGTTTGCAGAACCAATGAATTTCTGCACAAACTGTCAGAAACCGTCTTAGGGAAGTTCAGCTGCATGCTCGTCGTCCTCATCGGGATCTCAACCTGACTGCAGTTTGTCATAACTGACTTGATTGGGCACATGCTCGCATTTGATGCCGTCTAGCTGCTGATCAACTCTATGCAAAGGAGATGTGTTGCACCACGTAAGGCAAATGGTGTTCACACAGATACTGACTGTGAGGTGGGATGGATTATCTCGGTAAAGGAGAAGTGCTCACTAACACAGATTTATACAGATTTGTGAACAGTATTTGACATAAATGGGTGTTTTGTGTATATAGAAAATGTTTTAAATCTGTGAGTTCAGCTCATGAAAAATGGGAGCAAAAACAAAAGTGTTACATTTATGTTTTTGTTCAGTGTATATCACAGCATTCCTTAGTCCCGCCACTGCGCCCTGTTACTGCTGTGGGTACCATCACTAATGCATCCTAGTGCTCACTGGTGGGAATGTCCTTGTGCGGATGGATGACATCCCACCCAACCAGCCGCTCTTACTGTGTTCTGTACAATAACGTTACCTCTAACCCTGTGTTGCCATGAAAAACGGGGTTCCATAAGGGTCCGTCTCCTTTTCTCTCTTTATATAGCACCCCTTGGGCATATACTGCAGCACTATGGGATTACCTTTCATTGCTACGCTGATGACACTCAGTTGTACATGTCAATAACTGCTGGTAATCTCATACACATCAAGACTTTAAAGGACTGCCTTACATCAGTGAAAAACTGAATGGCTAGAAATTTCACTTTTAAATTTGGACAACACTGAAATGATGGCCCTTGATGCAGCGAGACATCAACATCAGTTTGACCAGCTAACGCTTTGCCTAAGCTTGTGCGTCATACATCACACTGACAAAGTGAGGAACCATGGGGTAATTGTTCATCCCATGTTGTCCTTTGACCAAGGACTGCTTTCTTCCACTTTTGTAACATAGCAAAGATTCATCCCATCCTGTCTATGGCTGATGCAGAGACTCTGATCCATGCATTTGTCTGTTCTAGATTGGACTACTGCAATGTTCTATTCTCTGGTTTACTGCAGTCCAACAGGGGTCTCGAACTGGTTCAAAATGCTTCTGCCAGAATTTTGACAAGAAGCAGAAAGTTCAACCACATTATACAGATTTTGGCACCGTTCACTGGCTTCCTGTCTCTATGAGGTCTGATTTTAAGGTTCTGTTATTAACTTATAAAATTATTCACGATCTAGCACCTCCCTACTGAGCTGACCTTATTACACCTTATGTACCAGTCCTTGGTCTGTGTTCTCAAGGTGCATGACTATTTTGTGTCGCTAAGGCAGAGGTCTTCAACTCACTCCAGAAAGGGCCAAGAGGGGGCAGGTTTTCTTTGCATCCACCCACTCCACCAGGTAATTTCACTGATCAGCTGATTCCATCGGCTCAAAGTGATGTTAGATTGATGTTAGTGTTCATAGAGCACTGCATCCAGAGCTCTATGCAAGTCTACAAACACTCCGCTACTGTATGTAAGTCTATGCAACACTGCGCTACTGTACACAAAGCCTCCGCAATTGTACCCTACCCCAGACCGATGAAAAATCCTTAGTTTTTATGAGTACAACCCCTGGCAAAAATTATGGAATCACCGGCCTTGGAGGATGTTCATTCAGTTGTTTAATTTTGTAGAAAAAAGCAGATCACAGACATGACACAAAACTAAAGTCATTTCAAATGGCAACTTTCTGGCTTTAAGAAACACTATAAGAAATCAGGAAAAAAAATTGTGGCAGTCAGTAACGGTTACTTTTTTAGACCAAGCAGAGGGAAAAAAAATATGGAATCACTCAATTCTGAGGAAAAAATTATGGAATCACGAAAAACAAAAGAACGCTCCAACACATCACTAGTATTTTGTTGCACCACCTCTGGCTTTTATAACAGCTTGCAGTCTTTGAGGCATGGACTTAATGAGTGACAAACAGTACTCTTCATCAATCTGGCTCCAACTTTCTCTGATTGCTGTTGCCAAATCAGCTTTGCAGGTTGGAGCCTTGTCATGGACCATTTTCTCCAACTTCCACCAAAGATTTTCAATTGGATTAAGATCCGGACTATTTGCAGGCCATGACATTGACCCTATGTGTCTTTTTGCAAGGAATGTTTTCATAGTTTTTGCTCTATGGCAAGATGTATTATCATCTTGAAAAATGATTTAATCATCCCCAAACATCCTTTCAATTGATGGGATAAGAAAAGTGTCCAAAATATCAACGGAAACTTGTGCATTTATTGATGATGTAATGACAGCCATCTCCCCAGTGCCTTTACCTGACATGCAGCCCCATATCATCAATGACTGTGGAAATTTACATGTTCTCTTCAGGCAGTCATCTTTATAAATCCCATTGGAACGGCACCAAACAAAAGTTCCAGCATCATCACCTTGCCCAATGTAGGTTCGAGATTCATCACTGAATATGACTTTCATCCACAGTCCACGATTGCTTTTCCTTAGCCCATTGTAACCTTGTTTTTTTCTGTTTAGGTGTTAATGATGGCTTTCGTTTAGCTTTTCTGTATGTAAATCCCATTTCCTTTAGGCGGTTTCTTACAGTTCGGTCACAGACGTTGACTCGTTTCCTCCCATTCGTTCCTCATTTGTTTTGTTGTGCATTTTCGATTTTTGAGACATATTGCTTTAAGTTTTCTGTCTTGATGCTTTGATGTCTTCCTTGGTCTACCAGTATGTTTGCCTTTAACAACCTTCCCATGTTGTTTGTATTTGGTCCAGAGTTTAGACACAGCTGACTGTGAACAACCAACATCTTTTGCAACATTGCGTGATGATTTACCCTCTTTTAAGAGTTTGATGATCCTCTCCTTTGTTTCAATTGACATCTCTCGTGTTGGAGCCATGATTCATGTCAGTCCACTTGGTGCAACAGCTCTCCAAGGTGTGATCACTCCTTTTTAGATGCAGACTAACGAGCAGATCTGATTTGATGCAGGTGTTAGTTTTGGGGATGAAAATTTACAGGGTGATTCCATAATTTATTCCTCAGAATTGAGTGATAACATATTTTTTTCCCTCTGCTTGGTCTAAAAAAGTAACTGTTACTGACTGCCACAATTTTTTTTTAAGCCAGATAGTTGCCATTTGAAATGACTTTAGTTTTGTGTCATGTCTGTGATCTGCTTTTTTTTTCTACAAAATTAAACAACTGAATGCACATCCTCCGAGGCCGGTGATTCCATAATTTTTGTCAGGGGTTGTACATACCTGCATTGCTAGATTTTATTCATCCCGCTGAACTTACTGGCAATGAAGCTTCAAAACCACAGAAGAAGAAGAGGCAGGCCAAGCTTCCACATCCACTAAAACTCCTCACGGATGATTCAGAGAGAAAGGACATGTCCACGTCCAGTATAATTAATTCTTTGGACAGATCGCAAGCGATCACCAGCTGCAGCTCTGTCTTCTCAAGTTCTCTCATGATTGTGGCACATTAAATAACTGCTGGAAATAACAATGTATTCTGCCTTTTTGCAATGTATCGAATCCATCTGCATGTCCAGGCAGTCTGTAAAAACAGCATCATGGAGCCAAGCTCTTCCCCTGCGCAATTTACTCCATGCGGGCCTGGTGTTAAAGGGGCTTTAGCTGGAAAAAAAAGTCTGCATGCCACAGAGTCTTCTCTTTTTGTGCCCGTTTTGTGGAATGATCTCCTTGCAGAGATAAAAGTCAGATTCTGTAGAGACATTCAAGTCCAGACTAAAGATGCATCTATTCTCTCGCTCTTGTGTGGCTAGCATACCACCATAGTAAGGAACTATGCTTCCTATACTTTTAATTCATCTTAGTAGTAACAGAACAGGTCTCGGCCATACTTCATCTATATTCTGGGTCTGTTATTGAAGCTCACCACTAGCTGCCAGCAATCAGCTTAGTATTCTCTGTGCTTCCCTGTCAATTTTCTGTTGATGAACTTATAACTTAGGTGCACTTATTTCTGGCCGACTGATTCTGCTCTTTTTCTCACTGTCCAAGGCCTTAATGAGACATTAAGGGTGCGGGACTGACCACAAAGCTGACACAGCGACCCATGGACTACCTTCCTGAGGGGGACCTCTCTAGGCCACTACAGTCTGCTTTTGGGATGAAGACAGCTTTTAATAAATGAAAGTGACAAGGCAATGGATGGATGCTGGCCCTGCACCCCAGGGCACTGCACTTACCACGATGCTCTGCTTGTGGCGCCAATGATTGCGTGCTCACCTCAATAATGCAGTTTGCTTTTGATGCCATTTTGGTTTTCTGTTTCTTCAGCTTGGTAAAATTTTGTAAAAACCTTGTAACTGTTAGAATGGCCTAAGCAGTGGGTCACCCATCTGACTTTGGTCTGCTGGAGGTTTCTTCCTCATTATCATCAAAGGGAGTTTTTCCTTACCACTGTCACCTGTGTGCTTACTCAGGGGTTGGTAAGGTTAGACCTTACGTGTGTAAAGCGCCTTGAGGCAGCTTTGTTGTGATTTGGCCCTGTATAAATAAAATCAACTGAAATTGAATTAAGGCGCTGTCATCAGATGCTTCAAGCATGGTTGTGGCAGATGAGCTCCCAGACCTTTCTTTGAGGATGCAGTCGACCTAAAAACGCAATCTCCGTACAAACATCCGTGCCATCTGGGAAGATGTTTTTGGACAAGAACTACAAGCAGAATTTTTCCTGTTGTTTTGCATGTTGGACCATTCTTTGTTGTACTTTATTTGATCTTTGTTACTGTTAGAATGGTCTAAGCAGTGGGTCACCCCTCAGTCTTGTCTGCTGGAGGTTTCTTCCTCAACAAATGGCCTGGGGCAGATTTTCCTTACCACTGTTGCCTATGTTTGCTCAGTGGGGTTGGTAAGGTTAGACCTTACCCTTGAGAAGCACTTTGGGGTGACTTATCTTGTGACTTGGCACTATATAAACTGAACTGATCTTTTGAATAAATTGTCCAAGTCACAACTTTTATAGAATGTGTTGCTGGGCATCCATAGGAATGAATGCATATTAACAAAGGGGGTTGACCGCACAAAACATGAAGTGTCTTTGGTTCACATAGTCTGCAATAAATAAAAGTCGAAGGATAACTGCTTCTTTTTTTATATGCATTTTTTTATATCCTCCAAACATTTTCTGATTTGGGGTTGCATATTGAAATTCTTTTCAATAGATGCCTCTTTATTATCTAAATAAATGCTTCCATCTTTAGTCTTACAGACTGTCAATGGTAAAAACATGTATAAGCTTCAATGAATTTAATTCACAGTTCCAGTTTTCCTCCCATCATGCCCCCTCAAAGTGTGGCTATTCCCATATATGTGGCTGCTTTAATTAAAGCTGAAAATGTCACCCTATCTGACCTGTTTTTAACTTCACGTAAATGAGTGCACAGGTCTAACTTTACATGGTCTGCCTGAGGCATGTGAAACTTTAACTGAATCAATGAGTTTAACTCGACTTAAAAATAAATGAGATGAATATAAATGACACTATTTCATTAATTAAACAATGAAAAATTTCACACCAATGAAATATTGATGTCACAATACGGAATACAAGCTGAAATGAAAACAAAAACATGGACAAAACACTTTAATAAGAACACAAGTAAAAAAAAAAAAAAAAACGAGACCTTTGAGTAACATTAATAATGCATTGTCACAGATATGTCACACGTACACAATAAAACGTGAGGGTGTTTGTGGCTGTGGCGGTGTCGACTATCACAATTTAGAGTCAGTTCAAGTCATCGTAAAGAATGACTAACAATAAGTTTTTAAATCAAAAACAAAGGATTCATCAGTCTTTATTATAAATCATCAGGAACCATAACCATCTGACAGTACAACAACTCATCTAATACTGTAAATGCTTGAACTGCAGGAAAACCCACACAGACAGGGAGGCTTAAATATTTCTCGAAACCAGCACCACCTCAACATCCACCAGGTAAGCTCCAGACAGCCTGACAGGCTGTGGAGAAAGCAGACGTGGATGACAAATGTGGAATTTTTATGTACAGTATTCAGGTTCTATGGCATAGACCTTTTACTGGGAAAGTTTAGAGTGACATTTAAACAGCTCTGCTCTGTCTTCTTGTTTTAACAATCTGGAAATGGACAAATGTACACCATGGTATTTTTCTTTAGAAAAATATGCTGCAGACTGAGGTTCTGTGTTAAATTCTGAACATTTATTTTTGGAGCCTATTGAAAACTGGTTGCAGTTCTGACACACCATATTATTTTGTGGCTTGCAATTTAAAGGGGTCATACTATACAACTTATTTGCAAACCATATAGGTCACCAGGTGCAGGGGTGGTGGCCAAGTGGTTAGTGCACTTGGTTTCACTGTGGAAGGTTCCTGGTTCAAACCCCACCCTTGCCATATTTCTCTATGTAATGTGGAGTTGTGTCAGGAAGAGCATCTGGTGTAAAACTTCTGCCATTTCAACTTGCAGATCCACCTTGGATTTGCTGCAGCGACCTTCAGTGCAAACAAGGGAGAAGCCGAAAGGACTTACTTTGTTATTTGCAAGTTTGCATGAAAGGATACCACATAGATACTGCTGTGGTGCATTAAAAATGTTCTATTTTTTTTTTTTTAACTCCCATTTTCAGGTCTTTAAGAGATTCCGTTTCTGCACATTGCTTTAACTGGAACGAAGCCAGTGTTTACCACTCCACCCAAAAATGTGGCGGCATGTCACAGCAGCAGCATATGTCCAAATATGGACTGCTGTAACACATGTCACAAAAGCCCCAAACAAGCCATTTTAGGCTACAAGGTTTTTCCAGTAGAAGTTCTGCATGCAGTCATACAATTGTGGGATTTTAATTGTGGGGGATGTTAAACATGAAACCCCAACTCTATGCAAATGTTAAAAAAATAAATAAATAGATTAAAAGCCACATTAGCATAGTATGACCCCTTCAACAACCACTAGCTGCATATAAAATGTTTTGTCTGTGACGACTGCTGACCTTCCGTGTTGCAGTGACAAAAGTTTTATGGAAATTGTTGGACGTACAATTGTGTAATTTACGGTGGTTTATACGAAGGACATTCTAAATTGAACAATATGGAACGTTGGGCTACAAACAGGAAGCAGCAAAGACAACACCATTCATGGTTAGCATTAACATACGCAGTCATGCTAACCATGAATTATTGTGATATATAAAACTTTTAGCCATGTCCATTATTAGCATCATCTGTGGTTAGCAAGACCATGTATGCTAATGCTAACTGTGGTTAGCGTGTTCTTTAACAGGGGCCATACTCTTTATACAGATGCACCATTTTCCCATACAAGATTTCTAGTATAAATATCTTTTGCATCATACCCAGAAATGCAGTCATTTCCAGAAAACCTTCATCACTCCTACTTCAGGTAATATGCACTGTCATAGTAATAATAATAGTAATAAGAATGAAGTAAAGCATAGACACTTTAACATAAAGGGATGCACTGATATAGAGCAAACACCAGCTATGCTAATTACTGGACAGATTCCCTTTACATGTGGAAAAACTAAAGCGACATACAGTTGGACTGATCGGTGTACACATTTCAATATTTTATTCAGTGATAAATTAATGGTGGAACTTTAAATTGTAAGTCACAGCGATGGATGGTGTGGATACAGTCTTGTGCAACATCTTCAGTTTAGTATCCAGAATGTTGATCGTGAGTGAAAAATAGCACTCGGTGCACCCCCAGTACCACAAATTCATTCTAACTCACTGCAGCATTTCCTTCACCTCAAAAAGCTCCGGAAGGAATGACTATCGACTTGTCTTGTAGTACCACTGGAATGAATCAATGCTGTCTGGGCTTACATCAAGAATTAATGGCATTCTGCTACATACTGAAAAACTCACACACAGAGAATGACTTTTTTTTTCCAAATGAATTCAAACATGAATTGCAGCTATTTTGGTTGGAAACGCATGTTTACTATATATATATATATATATATATATATATACACTCAACAAAAATATAAACGCAACACTTTTGGTTTTGCTATATATATATATATATATATTTTTTTTTTTACTTTAAAGTAGTGGCTGATCCATGTGTGCGAGTTCATGTGTGTGTGTGTGTGCTACATATGTATGTATACTAGTGTTGAAAAATATGTGAAACTTTGGGCTTTTACACAAATCAGCAAAATAAAACTCAGACTTTGTTACTATTAAAAACCTAATAAAAATGTACGCTTTAATCTCATGGTTAAAAAACCTCCACACGATATAAATTCAATACAAATGTTAACACCAAATTAATGGCTTCTGCAAGTACAGGAACCCCTTAATTAAACAACTACACTCACGACTGCATAGCCAGTTGTCATTAAAAAAGTCAAGGGATGAATCTATAAACATTTCCAAGACAATGAGTCAGAGCCAATTTAAATAATGTAGTAACACGTAAAAGCACAGAAACAGCATGGTAAAGTGGTCTATAGAAAACTAAGTGGCCATACAAGGAGGTAGTGAGGGAAGTCACCAAGACACCTAAGTCAACTATGAAGGAGTCACAAGTTTCAGTGGCTGTGACTGGAGAAACTGTGTGCGCTGCACAACCTTCTTCTGTTGAATCACCAGTTATACGGCTTCATGATGGAATGGAACAGAGGAGAATTTCCCTGAAAAAATGAGATGTTTCAGAGATTTCAGCAACAGTGCCCCATAAGGCACGTGGGAGACTTGAGCATAGATAAATAAATAAATCCTTCTGTATTCCGCTCCACCATCTAGCAGTGAGTGGTGATGCAACAGACAAGCTGACCTATGCACCGTCTCTTCAAATACAGCTACTGAGGTTTGCAGCACCTTCAGAGCTGTGATAGGTGTCTTGGTGGCTTCCCTCACTTATCACCTTTTTTCAGTTTTTGTGAAGTGTCATCTACAGACAGATTTACCATTTAGTACTGTAATGTTTGTACGTCTTACTGACTGATGTAAATTAATTCCAGGATATATTCATTAACTTGGAAATGTTCATGCATCCATCACCTGTGTTGTCTAAAGAAAACTGGAGGTGAAAAATGCTTTAGTTGTTATACTGAGATATCTTAGCAAAGTTTCAAATACTTGTACATCCTACTATTTGGGCTTTTATATTGCTTATTGATATCACATAAAAATTGGTTTTCACACTGAATTTAAAATTACACACTTGCAGAAACTTTAATAAAAAGAAGCCTGGATTATTTTATACAATTATGTCATAAATTAAAATGTATAGAAGCTCAAGCCTTCACATACTTTGTAGCACCACTGTATGCGTGAGTTTGTCTTCACTCACCTAAATGACCAGAAGCAGCCCAGACAGACATTACTTTCACATTACTGCCTTTTTCCCCTTTGATATATATTTACAGGTGGAAACACGAGGGCCTTTCCTACAGTCTGTTCATCATTATCATTGGCAAAAGAGGAGCCAAAATGAAAAATGCACACAGACGTATTCAGAGATTCACAGGCTGAGTGGCTCTTACACACTCTACACTGGCAACAACAACAAAAACAAAAAAAAAGAAGAAGGTTCAGTTATTTTGGCATTGATGCTTTGGTCACAAAATACCAACACTTTTATTCATTTGTTTATTTTCACCTTTTTTTTTTTCCATTTGCTAGTTTGTTCTTGAAGTAAGTCTCCATCATTTTACAGCCTGACCATGTGCATGTGTCCAAGTACAGACAAAAGGTAGGTTTGTTGTAGTCCTGTCATCGCACCTCCGGCGCAGTCCCATAAAGAGGCACAGATTCTCTTATAAATTATGTGACTGTGAGTGAGCGGACAGGGAGGATTCCCCTTTGCGCCCAGTCTGAATGTCCCATCAACCCTTTTGCGAGCACGTTCTGCAGCACAGCTGCTGCAGCACTTTCCTCTGGCAAAGACTGTTCTTTTTAACAAGTACGCAGAAACTGCCTTCCGCCCAAGATTCTTCATTTGCTTTCCACAGACCAGGAAGAAGAGATATGGGGGAAGATTGGAAGAGGGGGGGAAGCAACGTGCACACACACCCACACACAACCATTAAAAGTGGTTGAACGGCAGGCGGAGCCGTGCGATTGGTTGGGAGACGGTTCAAATGACAAGAAGAGTTTTATGATCCAATCACAGGTGGCGTTCATCGAGGTGGAAAATGATTGTAGTCCAGTGGAGTGATTGGATCCATGCCAAGGTAAGAGATTTGGGAGAAAAACAGAGAGAGAGAGAGAGAGAGAGAAACAAACGTCACACAATTAGCAAATGGAAGATTTAAAAAACACACATCACAGAAAAAGTGGATCGCCAGTCTGTTCTGTCATACGGAAACTCTGAGCTGTCAATCAAAATGAAACCGCTGCCTGACACAGACTGAAGGTGCACTTTAAAAGTTGTTAGAGAAATCACACAGAAATGGTATTTTTATTTTTCCCCTCCTTGGACCTTTATCTCCTCACAGAACCGGGGACATTTCAGCCATTTGATATAATTTAACGAGAAGGACGCAGCTACAACATCAAAAATGATGCCACACAATCAGAGTTGCACCAGAGCAGAATGACATTTTCATTTAAAATAAATAAATAACATCAAGTGCAGGAGCCACACCGTGAAGTCAGGGGAAGGAAAAAAAGGAAGCCCAGCGAAAAGAAAATGGAAGCGTGGAGGAGCAGAAATGCTGAACAGAAGAAAGCAGAATATTACAGAAGTGCATTTGTGGAAGAGTTAGAAAAAAAAAGAATTGTCAAGGCTTTGAGAAAGATGCAGCATGAATGGAAACCGAGTTGACGTGATGGGACAGTGTCTGTTTGTGGAATACAAAAGAGTTTATGTTAGTAATGTGCACTGCATGAATGAAACCTGTAAGGGGGGAAACAAAAGCAAGGACAGATCCCCTTATGCGCTGCAGTGCGATTCAAGGTGTTAGTAACAAGCTTCAAATTTGCAGGGAGGAAAAAAAAAAATGCTGGTGAATGCTGAGTTTCGACTTAATGAAGACATTATTTGCATAGATTTTGTATCCCTGTGGGATAAAACATGATTTGATTAAACCATAAATGCAGAATAACGTGCCCGACAACTCTCAGTAAACGTTAAGATTCTTCTTCCTCAGAGAACTGGTACTTTGATTAACCAGCAGAGCGTGAGAAGTGTTTAAATTAGCAGAGGCACTGAAATCAACAGGCCACAATTTGTGAACTGTGCTTGTAACACTTTTTTAAAGCACACCAAGTCTTCTAATTCAGTGCTTGAGCTCAGCGGTTTGTCAGTACATAAGTCACGCAATTTTGTCAGCTACACATTTATTTATTTATTTTTACATTGTCCTGTGAACCCATCACACCCACTCCTGACTGTCCTGACCTGCAGAGTGGGAACTGACTGCCATCTTCACTAAGGATCATTATACAGTAGATGACTTATCTTAAGCAAAGCAAACTAACCCGTATGAAATAATCATGTTGTAGGTAAGAAAGCTGATAACTCACCATCTTTGCAGATTGTGCTGACCACACAGGCTCCTGCCTCCAGATTATAACCACTCACACAGCTGCTGCAGTTTCTGTCACCAGGACCCAGGCAGTCGTAGCAGCTAAGGTCACACCTGTCAACAGTTGGACGTGGAATCACACATTATACTGTGTATAAATACAGTCAGGTACATAAAGATTTTGACAGTTTTTGAAATTTGGCCTCTGTACACCACCACAGTGGAGCTGAAACAACACAATCAAGATGTGATTGAAAGCCATATATGACCAGACACGGGAAGAAAATGCAAACTAACACGTCACAGACAGGGTAGGAAGTGATCCCACAACCTTCTTGCTGTGAGGCAACCATGCTAACTACTAAAACACAGTGCTGCCCCATTTGGCATCTTTTGGCCACTGTAAATGATTAAAGGTTGAGCAACTTTCCCTGTGACCTTTAAGGTCAGTCAATGTTAAATGCAATGGTATACTGTGAAAGCCCATATATGACTTTCTATTCATGTCTAATAGCAACTATGGGCGTGCCTGGCACAGTTAAGCGATTATAAGTGATCAGCCCATCCACACCTCTTGAAAGCAACCACTATCTGCCACACCAAAGTGAAACATGAATTACAGTGTTGATGAAAATGTGTTCACACAGACACACAGATGTAACCATGACGACAAAATAACTCCACACAGGCGATGTCGTCACACGTACTGCAAATGTACAGAAAGACCCAAGAGAACTGATAGTGGAACGATTTAAAAATAAATAAACAAATAGGCTTAAGGCCAAGAATCATGTGAGTAACAGATACAACCCAAATCCAGTGAAGTTGGGGTGTGTAAAATGTAAATTAAAAACAGAATACAATGATTTGCAAATCCTCTTCAACCTATATTCAATTGAAAACACCACAAAGACAAGATATTTAATGTTCAAACTGATAAACTTTATTGTTTTTGTGCAAATATTTGCTCATTTTGAAATGGATGCTTGCAACATGTTTCAAAAAAGCTGGGACAGTGGTATGTTTACCACTGTGTGACATCACCTTTCATTCTAACAACACTCAATAAGCATTTGGGAACTGAGAACACTAATTGTTGAAGCTTTGTAGATGGAATTCTTTCCCATTCTTGCTTGATGTACGACTTCACAGATGTGTAAGCTGCCCATGCCATGGGCACTAACACCCCCATACCATCACAGATGCTGGCTTTTGAACTTTGTGCTGGTAACAATGTGAATGGTCTTTTTCCTCTTTTGTCCAGAGGACAGGACGTCCATGATTTCCAAAAACAATCTGAAATGTGAACTCATCAGACCACAGCACACTTTTCCACTTTGCGTCTGTCCATTTCAAATGAGCTCAGGTCCAGAGAAGGCGGTGGCATTTCTGGATGTTGTTATGGCTTTCGTTTTGTATGGTAGAGTTTTAACTTGCACTTGTAGATGTAGCGACGAACTGTGTTAACTGACAATGGTTTTCTGAAGTGTTCCTGAGCCCACACGGTAAGATCCTTTACACAATGTCGGTTTTGAATGCAGTGGTGCCTGAGGGATCGAAGGTCACGGGCATTCAATGTTGGTTTTTGGCCTTGCCGCTTACGTGTAGAAAGTTCTCCAGATTCTTTGAATCTTCTGAATATATTATGGACTGTAGATGATGGAATCCCTAAATTCCTTGCAACTGAACGCTGAGAAACATTGTTCTTAAACTATTGGACTATTTTTTCATGCAGTTGTTCACAAAGTGGTGATCCTCGCCCCATCTTTGCTTGTGAATAATTGAGCCTTTTGGGGATGCTCCTTTTATACCCAATCATGACACGCACCTGTTTCCAATGAACCTGCTCATCTGTGGAATGTTCCAAATAGGTGTTCTTTGGGCATCTCATCAACTTTCCCAGTCTTTTGTTGCCACTGTCCCAGCTTTTTGAAATGTGTTGCAGGCATCCATTTCAAAATGAGCAAATATTTGCACAAAAACAAAAAAGTCTATCAGTTTGCACATTAAATATCTTGTCTTTGTGGTGTATTCAATTGAATATAGGTTAAAGAGGATTTGCAAATCATTGTATTCTGTTTTATTTACATTTCACACAACATCCCAACTTCATTGGAATTGGGGGTGTAATACAAAGTGGGAAAGCAAGTAACAAGGCAAATCCACCATAGCAAGATAAGATGACAAGACAGCCAAAGGATACGGAGGAGTTTGGACATGGCTACAATAGCAGGCAAAGCAGTCATTAATCACAGGAATATGAGTACATTTACCCATTCCTTCTCTAAGCCAGTTTAGTCAGGAGTGAAACACCACAGCTGTTCCATGAAGTTAAAGAAAAAATCTGAGACTTAAAGCTGAATGAATGGTTGTACATGTGCCTCAAAACACAATTTCTGAATTAAAAAAAAAGTCTGAATAGTGCACCATCAAACACATAACACCCTAGAGCTCAGGATAAACATTATGGCTGAGACTTTAACTGTCAAAAACAGATGGGAAGTTCTTGATCAAGGTGAAGATTGGGTTTGGTACCTTTGTGGGCAAAGAAATGTTTTCTGATCTGGATTTCATGGACAATGGTATGATCTTTGCAGGATCAATAAATACCCTGATTGCAGTACTTGAGAAGCTGAGTGAGGAATTTGACCATATGGGTTTAAAATCATCCTGGATCAAGACTAACGGTATACTCAAACTAGGCACTCTGCACTGTGCTGCTCCCCAAAAGTATAGTTTGACCAGTGTGAGTGCTCGAGAAATTCATGCATTCTTTCAGAGTTGAAAATGGGGGGGGGGGGGTTGGTTGGTTTAAAAATAGAAAAGACCCCCAATTTTTATTTATTTATTTTTGAGTGGGGGGTCATGTGGCTGGACTGTTTATTGAGCAGCCACACCCATCTACCATTGGTCTTTCTTATTCCATGCTATTCAGTCATCATAAATATTACATTACTTCAACTCTTTACATAAAACTAATCACATTAAAATAGAGTAAAACTCAGTCTTTCTGTCATTTAGTTGTCCTTTCTCAAAACAAAAGTCATACTGTGCTGATTCCATCTAATAATTATATGTAGCCCCAACACAAAAAAGCACATCCATGCACAATAACTTAATTTAGTTGGGACTACATATATTTATTAGATAGAAATCCAATGCAATGAGTCAGTTTTTTTGAGTGTGGTAAGTATGTAGTCAAAGTGCTGAACTTACAGTGACATTCACTTATCTCGGCAGTGGCATACTTGTTTCTCTCTGCCTTTGACGTCGAGAGATGCCTGGGACGAGCTTATAAAGCTCCTGGACAGGGGTGTTTTTTGATGCCAATATCTTTGCAGGAGAGCACAGGACCAAATCCTTAGGGTCCAGGTGCTTCCTGTCTTATAGTATGTTTGAAGGATTTGGATGCTATCTGGTGAACTAAGTCTATGACTAGGTTGGTACTAGGTTTCTTCAGAGGAATCTTGCATATCACTGTGTGTTAAGAGAACAGGAACTTTGGTAGATTTAGATGAGGAGTACTGCTTGCACTGGAATGTCCGCTGCAACATTTTGGCCACAGTGCATGTTTCTCTGAAGTTTGAAAAATGGGGTTGTCTTATTTTCAGGGTCTATATCCCAATTCAGCGGCTACACACTTCAGAGGCTACAATCGTCAGCTGCTTGCATCGTAAGCATAAATATGCTGTCTCATTTCTAATGTTCCTTGGTTGCTGAAGAAGACCAAAGAGATGCCCACATTTCACCTGACTGTAGCATATAGAGCTGTGGGAGGTGGAGATGGAGCAGATGTCTGCCCGGGTGGGTGCCATTGAGGACCCAGATCAGATCCTGAGAGCGGCAGACATGGTGATGCACAAATCTAACAAGTTCCCAGACATGACCTGACTTGTGTGAGGACACTGTATCCCTGCTTACTACTGTTGCTAATTAAGTCATCCCTGAATGAGTCCAGGTTTCAACAAACAAAAGCATGCAATGTTCTTAATTCAGTATGAAGTGAAATACCCTCTTTGCCTGGTTGCCACTTTCTCAGAATGACAAAGGAGAAACTATGCACACTAGGAATTACAAAGAGGGAACAGTGGTGTTAGAAAAGGAAACAAGGGTTAAACTTTAAAGAAACATTTTTAAGCATCCGCCACACTTGTGAAAGCTTTGGATTTTCTTGGTTTATCCCTTAAGACTGGAGATCTGACACCCTTTCTTGAATGCATTGTGGTACAATTGTTGATGTGCTGACTCACTTCTTGCAGGACTTCAGCACCTGTCCATTATCAGATATCTGCTCTGACAGGTAATAACCGGTACTGCAAGTTGACACACAGCGCCAGTCCTCTAGCATGAAACCATCTGCACATTTAGTGCAAGCTTCTATACCTGTGCCTGTAGAACACATTAAAACACGTCACAGCATTGATTGACAAAAGAGGGAAAAAAAGTATTTTGAAAACAATGGAAATATTACATCTGCTGAATAAAAAGCTTGTGTTAGTGCTAATGACTGATATAATCTGTCTAAAGCTGTGTTAGCACAGATTTCTGCTGAATGTTTTGCCATTTCCTACCTGCACATGTGGCACAGGCCCGATGGCAGGGCTCACACATCTTCTTGTGGCCATTATAATAAGTCCCAGGGTCACAAGTCATCTGACATTTTGTCCCTTGAAGACTGGATGGAGAAACACATTCATACCATCAGTACGCCATCAAATCAAAAGATTTCAGGCTGTAAAAATACTGACCTTGACCAATACATGACGGTGGAATGCCAACATGAACTCAACATGCATAAAGTAGTTTTCAACCCAAAGTGACCATCAACACTGTCAGCATTGTGGTGCACTAAAACAAAGCCAACCTTGTGGAACATCATTTTTATTTTCATATTTTACATTTCCAACTATAAGGCCAGTTTTCACTACTGCAATGCTGCACATCAGCATCGCTTTTGTCTGACGCCAAAGACCCCTGGAAAAGAATTCAGCCTGAACAACAAACACAGAGCCTTTTTGATAGGATGACGTGCTGCCCCTCCAAACTCAAGATCACATTTGTCTCTACTGAATGAGGAAAGAAGCTGATTGGTTCAATGCTGTAGAAATCTGTAGTGTAATGTGTAGTGTAGTGCTTTACACTAGATTTCTACTCCGCTGCCCTTCCTAGTGCAGTATGTAGCACTGCCCCCAGTGGTATTGTGGAACTCCTTCAGTATGTCAATCAAGTTGGCACCGTTGTGCACCAGTGCAGTAACTCAGCTTTATCTTGAGTGGAGGTTTTATATGCAGACAGCACAAAGAACAACCAACCAACCAACCAAAAAACCTCATTGGCATAAGCTGTGTGTCAGTGATGAGGAACATAAGAGCTCATGAAGATTTCCACACTAAGGATCAGAAAATATGGAGTAAAAGTATCCTACAGTGCACAAACTATACCCCCAGTAAGATTTTTGGACTAATTGTATAGCCTTGTTCATGGTGTCAAATTATTCCCAGCATACAAAACTTTCTGCAATATGTCACCTATTGTTAAAAGGTAGTTTATTCAACTGTGATTACATTCTGTTAAGTTCACCTATATAATGAAGCAGATTTGCTGGCCTATTCCTGAAGTAAAATTTTTCCCTACACTGCTAACAGCATAGGGCTTGTAGAGCAAAAATGTAGAGCAGTTGTTGAATGGGTGGGTAGGTAAGTGGTTGGGTTAGTCCATTCCAGCCAGTTTTTGTAGACAATAACTCAAAAACCAATAAATGTTGTCATCTTGTACACCTCCAACTTAAACAGACATATGAGGACAAATTTATTAAAATCTGCAACTTTGTTTAGGTAATATAATATCCCATAAATGTATCTGCCATCTGTTGGAGCAGCACTGCCTTCAGTTGAGCTAATAACCTAAGCCAGCAACCACTTGGAGAAACATGAGGTCCACAACATTACCAAATATGTGACAAAATATACTGCAGAGCAAACAGAATTGGAATAATGGGAATTTTGACCAGTGCAGATGACATAAGACGTCTCTATTTCTGAATCTGATGAGGCATACTCATACAAGACACACTCAATCACTAATCTTCAACCGCATGCTCCAATTAAGGGTCACAGGGGGCTGGAGCCTATTTGTACGAGACACAGAGGTCAATATAAGAACTAGAGTCCACAGTCGCACTAAGCCATGTCCCAGCAAGGAGGCGTGGTCGCCATTTTACATCCGGGCAACTCAGTAGGCAGCACACAGATGCTCAATTACAACCCCAATTCCAATTAAGTTGGGACGTCGCGTGAATGTAAATAAAAACAGAACACAATGATTTGAAAATCCTCTTCAACCTATATTCGATTGAATACACCACAAAGACAAGATATTTAATGTTCAAACTGATAGACTTTTTTGTTTTTGTGCAAATATTTTCTCATTTTGAAATGGATACCTGCAACACATTTCAAAAACGCTGGGACAGTGGCAACAAAAGACTGTGAAAGTTGATGAATGCTCAAAGAACACCTGTTTGGAACATTCCACAGGTGAACAGATTAATTGGAAACAGGTGAGTGTCATGATTGGGTATAAAAGGTGCATCCCCAAAAGGCTTAGCCATTCACAAGCAAAGATGGGGTGAGGATCATCACTTTGTGAACAACTGTGTGGAAAAAGGCCAATAGTTGAAGAACAATGTTTCTCAGCGTTCAGTTGCAAGGAATTTAGGGATTCCATCATCTACAGTCCATAATATAATCAGAAAATTCAGAGAATCTGGAGAACTTTCTACATGTAAGCGGCAAGGCCAAAAACCAACATTGAATGCCCGTGACCTTCGATCCCTTAGGCAGCACTGAATTAAAAACCAACATCATTGTGTAAAGGATCTTACTGTGTGGGCTCAGAAATACATTACATCTACAAGTGCAAGTTAAAACTCTACCATGCAAAGTGAAAGCCATACATCAACAACATCCAGAAACGCCGCCGCCTTCTCTAGGCCCGAGCTCATTTGAACGCAAAGTGGAAATGTGTGCTGTGGCCTGATTTAAATTGCTTTTGGAAATCATGAACCTCCGGACACAACGGGGAAAAAGACCATACAGACTGTTACCAGCGCAAAGTTCAAAACCCAGCATCTGTGATTTCAATTTCAATTTATTTTCATTTATATAGCGCCAAATCACAACAGAGTTACCTCAAGGCACTTCACACAAGTAAGGTCTAACCTTACCAACCCCCAGAGCAACAGTAGTAAGGAAAAACTCCCTCTGAGGAAGAAACCTCAAGCAGACCAGACTCAAAAGGGTGACCCTCTGCTTGGGCCATGCTACAGACACAAATTAGAGAACAATTCACAAAACGAATATACAGGAAATGCTGTTGGTGCACAGGACAGGTTGGGTCGCCAGCACAAATACAACTCCCATCTCTAGATGGAGCTGCACCTTAAACAGAGAGAATAAACACAATTGGGCATCAGAAAGACAAGAAATACTGTATAATTTGCCAGCATTAATCAACAAGAAAAACAGAAGAAATATTAAGGTGATTGCCGGTCACTAGCCCTAAGCTTCACTAAAAGACCCAGAATTTAGGTAAAGTTGAGGCCGCGGCACGCTCCGTTTACTAATAAAATGAATTAAAAGAGTAATGCCGCGTTCACACCGCCTGCAGTCCAGACCTGTCGCCCATTGAAAATGTGTTGCGCATTATGAAGCGCAAAATATGATAACGGAGACTCCGGACTGTTGAACAATTGAAGTCGTACATCAAGCAAGAATGGGAAAGAATTTCACCTACAAAGCTTCAACAATTAGTGTCCTCAGTTCACAAATGCTTATTGAGTGTTGTTAGAAGGAAAGGTGATGTAACACAGTGGTAAACATACCACTGTCCCAGCTTTTTTGAAACATGTTGCAGGCATCCATTTCAAAATGAGCAAATATTTGCACAAAAACAATAAAGTTTATCAGTCTGAAGATTAAATATCTTGTCTTTGTGGTGTATTCAATTGAATATAGGTTGAAGAGGATTTGCAAATCATTGTATTCTGTTTTTATTTACATTTTACGCAACGCACCAACATCATGGGGTATGAAGCCCTCTGAAACAAAGAAAACTCACTTCAAACTGTCAAGTAAAAATTCTTTGTCTTCTGTAGTATTCTGATTGGTACCATTCTGGTAAATGTGCCAAAAGGGTGCTGTGTCGCTGGCTGTACAGTCAATAAAATACAAAATTAGGGCCTAAAGCAATTGACATTATTGTTCTGCTGTGCACAAAGTAACACTGTCACCCATTTTGAAAACGCTTGCACACTGAGAAACTCAAAAGTGGCTTATTCACATTTAATCGGTAAAATGCTCTCACTTGTAAAACAAACTAGGGCTGCAACTAATGATTATTTTAGTAATCGATTAATCAGTTGATTATTTTTTCAATTAATCGTTTTTTATTCCTTGTTTTTTACTTACATGTGACTTTTGCCATTATTTCTTTGAGTTATTATTAAAAGGCCTTTATCATGCAACATCAACGTTTGACCTTGTAACAAAGTTATGATGTTATATTCTTGTCAAAAACATACCTGGAGTAGTGTTTTGTTTTATTTTGCACATACATACATCACCGACACACCACAAAGAGATTTCCATCAGGTTTAACCCGATTATGAGCATTTTTGGATGCCTACAGCAACTATCTCAACCACTGACAACATATTACAGCAAGAGTCCACGAAAGTTTTTTCAAGGCCTAAGTGTAATATGTGATCTTTAATAAGATATGTTCATGAAAAAAAGACACAAATGTGCAATTTATTGCATTTTATTTTTTTCTTGTGTAAAAACACAGCTTAGATGTGGTTTGACCAAAACAAATTGTCATTAAACTTAAATAAAACAGGGATGAAGTCTCCACTCCACTGTAAGAGTCACTCGGTGTTCACAGGAAACAGTTATTTCTATATTTATTTCTGTTCATTGTTTTACAGGGTTCTTTTTGTCCGTTTTTCTAAAATTGTATTGTAGCATTGTTGTTGCTATTATTAATAATATACGAGGTCTGTTAGAAAAGTATCAGACCTTTTTATTTTTTGCAAAAACCTGATGGATTTGAATCACGTGTGCTTGCATGAGCAAACGAACCTTCGTGCGCATGCGTGAACGTTTCACGCCTGTCGATTGCATCATTTTCTGGTAAGCAGCCTTTGTGTGAGGACATGTGTTGTGCGCTCAGCCGGATTTTCATTGTAAGGAAAAAGACGGAACGACTGGAGGAGCGCTATTGCATCAAATTTTGCCAGAAACTGGGCGACATCCAGGTGGAAACCATTCGGAAGATTCAGACGGCTTTCGGTGATGATCCTATGGGCATCACACAGATTAAGGAGCGGTACAACTGGTTGAAACACGTCCGCACAACGGTGGAGAGCGCACCGCGCTCCGGTCGGTCATCAACATGCTGAAATGACCAGATCCTTTCCAAAGTGAACGCTGTGGTGATGCGGGACCATCGTGTGACTGTCCGAGAAATTGCGGAAGAGATGGACATCAGCACTTTTTCGGCACATTCCATTGTGACAGAAGATGTGGCTATGAAAAGAGTGGCGGTGAAATTCGTGCTGCTGCTTACGGCAGAGCAAAAGCGCCTCCGTGTTGAAGTCTCACAGGACATGCTGTGACATGCCCACCTCTTCCACAATTTCTCGGACAGTCACATGACTGAAAAGTCCCCGAAAGCCGTCTGAATCATCCGAATGGTTTCCACCTGGCTGTTGCCCAGTTTCTGGCAAAATTTGATGTGGCACTGCTCCAGTTGTTCCATCTTTTTCCTTGGAATGAAAACCCGCCGAGCGCACAACACACGTCCTCACATAAAGGCTACTTACCAGAAAATGATCCAACGACAGGCGTGAAAAAGTTCACGCATGCGCACGAAGGTTCAAGGTTTGCTCATGCAAGCACACGTGATTCAAATCCATCAGGTTTTTGCAAAAACTAAAAAGGTCTGATACTTTTCTAACAGACCTCGTATAAATTAAAAATAAATGCTAACGCGTTAGCATCGGTCCCGTTTTTAAGTTAGAAAATACATCTATCAACTGTTTCAGAACACCATAACAGGTCGGTTTAACATGAAAAGGTAAATATTACTCACAGACATATGCTCTTTAGGGTTTTAGCAGGGAAAAATTAAGATAAAGCAAAATAAAACAAAAAAACCAAAGCAGCAAATCAAAGCACTGCTTCACTGGTTCAAAGCAAAGCCACACCCTACTCTACCTGAGGAAGGTCTGCCAATGTTCCCACAAAGACAGGGAGGAGAAGGACTGTTGCTCATGGCAAGCAGAAAACAGAGCAAAAAGGAGTGAAAATTCACATAGTCCCTTCCTCTACGGTGCGGCATCATCCACGCAGACATTGCTGCTGCTTTGATTAGCGCAGAATGGGATGTTGCTTTGACAGTGAGAGTATCATATTTCGGCTCCAAAACATGCATGTCACCACGTGCACGTGTGTATGTGTGGTTAAATTTTCCAAATGATGGAAATCCATTGTGCTGATGGAGAATTTTAACCCATGTTCTTGTCACTTTGTCCATGACATCTGGTCGATGAACAGGTGTATGTTGCCTGCCATGCCTGTCCAAGGACATGGACAACTCTTCACTTATGTCTAGTTGATATTTTCCCCTGCTAGACCGATGTCTAGTTAAAATACATGTCGTTTGTCATTAAAATTGTTTTAAAAGACCGGCGTTTTTTTATTTTATTTTGTGCCTTAAATAACCGAGCCGCTGCTCGTAGGTTATAATGATCCGTGTAACTTTCAACACTAATATTTGGGAGTGTGTGGGTGTCAGAGTAAGTTTAATAGTTTCCTTACATAATTTAATGTAATTAATTTTACTGGCTTGATATCCAGGTCAGAACGACATTTTATCCACACTGAAAATGCATTAACATGTTTGTCAATATTTTGCCCGGTTAGGAGGTGTCATGTCCCTGTCCATGAAGGGACATTCACATTTAGTAGGCAGCACTGGGACTGCGGACTCTAGTACTCATTATTAACCTCTGTGTTACGAGACCACTGTATTAAAAAAGGTCTGAGAAAGTTAAGAGAAGTTTATGAAAATGTTCTTGCATAAGACCAATTGTTGAAAGTTTACATGAAAAAGAAAACACCCATGCTGTGTTACCACCTGCTGTACACCGACACCTGCTGGACACGTCAGGAATGAGCATCCACATCAAATTATGAATTTTATATTTCAAAGCTACACCCAGCATATGGTGATTAATGAAGAAAATGAAGGAGAGAAGGCTGAATGATGTTGAGAGAGAAAATCAGGAAGTGCAACAGATTAGTAAGGATGACGTGAGGACAGTTCAGGGCTGTGAAAACTCTGGATCCGAGGAATTCCACGGATTTCATCATGGGGGGGGGGGGGGGTAGTGTTGTACTCTGTAATCGTGATCATCACAGAGTTTTTCTATCGCAAAGCGTTCTTTTTTTTTTTTTTTTACAACATTGTGCAAGTTTTATAAATCCGCGGACACTGATCTGTATCTGGTATATAGGGAGTAGGATGCTGAGGATGGAACCACCAGGAAGGAAGAAAATAAGAGAGCCAAAGATGAGGTTAATGGATGTGGCAAAGGAGAACATGCAGGTAGCTGGTGTGACAGAGGAAGATGCAGAGGACACTGGTGAGATGGAGACAGATCTGCTGCGACGACCCCTAACGGGAGCAGCCGAAAGAAGAAGTAGTCAGTATCAGGTCTGCACGTGCACTAGAATAGGTATATTGCTAACCCGTTTAGGGTCAAAGGTCAAAATCTGAATTTTGGTCTTTTTGGGGGGAGCTCATTTTGATCAAATAGACATTTAAAGTCTCTGAGTACTTTAAGGTCAAAGTCTGCCTTTTAGCCACAGAGGGGTAATTTCAATGGGAATAAAAGGCCAAAACAACAGTTTCCTGTAGTTTTCAGAAAAAAAAAACAACTGGAGCAAATATCAGCTTATTCACTGAGTAGTTAAACCCAAGATCTGTTCTGTAGCCTCGGTGGACACCGAGCTCTGAGTAGTGGGGTGAATTTTGATGTTTATGGCTGTTATCACAGTGAAGCTTCAGTTTTTCCTGACAAAGTATTCCATCTTGAATACCAATATTAAGACTGTAGAACAATTTGTTCCTGAAATATGACATAACATTGATAAAAATTTTTTCAACTAGTCAGGCCAGCACATGGGTCATTCAACCCCAACTGGCAGCAACAGCAGATTTCCAGCACACAGTTTCTCATCACTTTGTGAAAGTTGTCCAACAATCTATTGTGCAACACTCCTTTAAAATGTTTTGTTTTGTTTGGTGGGGTTGTAGCCATATGATATAGTTACGTTTGAGGACTGCCTTTAATGGTTATTATGACTGATGTATTACAATGTGAACATCGCGCAGACTGATTTTAAAGTACATTTGACTTTTGTTTTGACTGTTTGCAAAATGACTGGATTTTCCATATGTAGGTTAGAGGTACATGAGGAGGCAGGACCTAGAGGCTCTCAAGTCAGTTCTTTGGAATCACAGTGACGACAGGTTGCTGCAATGAGTTAAGAAGCAGCTGCTTCTAGTTAGCCAAAGTTTCCCAGAAACAATTTTGATTGGGTGTCTCTTCCTCATCAGCTCCTAATCAACCATGAATGGTGAGCTGAAAAAGACAGTGGTAATGGTGTGTCTGTGTTAGTTCATGTCTTACTGTAACCTCATTGGCAGCAAAGAAATGCTCCCACACTCACCTGTGGCTACACTCAACATATGAAATATGTTTCAAGATAACGATACGCTTGAATTTTAGCACATTGAAATGAACTGCGCTCTGTTAGGTTAAGTGCAGTAGGGGCGGACTGAAGATGCTGGTGTGGAAGTGCCCACAAAGTGAAGCAGAACATGTTTGGGTGGGTAACTCCAGGGGTTCTCCAAATTAAACATCACAACCAAAATAAGCAGCAGCTCCGCATTTTGTGGGTTTCTGTATGAGTATATTTAGGCTTTACTAATCCTGAGTCACAGGGTGAAAGTGTTGCTAACCCAAACTAAAGTGTTCGTGCGTTCACCTAGATTGGCAATACTACATCCCTGCTTTATTAGAGATGATAGACACAAACAATTTTTATTCACCAAATTAAACAATAAAAAATAAAATAAAAAACAGAACAGAGGGTGATGGTTGACCAATATACAAATAATGAATGTTTATGAGTTCAATGGTACGAATATTTCATGAGGTGAAAGCTGGTATGTTTCAGCTTTCACTGAATCACGTCAGCTTTTCATCTGTACAGCTCTTCATGCATCCAGACGGCTTACAGCAGAGTGGATTTTGTGTGTGTTTTTCTCAATCAAATCGTCGTGCGAATTCCTCCGCACGTCTGTCTCAATGTGCCGAAAAAGTGCTGATGTCCACGTCTTCTGCAATTTCTGTGGTAGTCAGATGACGTCCCAGATCAACACGGCGTTTAGTTTGGAAATGAATGGCACATTCCACTGTTACAGGAGTTTTTCTCATGGAAAGAGGAGCGGAGGAATTTGCGCGTTGGGACGGAGCCGCATGGCGCAAAGCAACGCCGTGATGAAGCCTCACAGGACATGTTCTGGCATGTCCAGCTCATCCACAAATTTTCGGATAGTCACACGACTGAAAAGCCACTGAAAGCCGTCCTGTGAGACCAACACGGAGGTGCTTTTGTCCTCGCCATTCACGGCTCTGTGGCGCATCCCTCCGCTTCTCTTTCCATGACAAAAACTCCTGTAACAGTGGAATGTGCCGAAAAAGTGCTGATGTCCACGTCTTCTGCCATTGCTGTAGTAGTCAGACGACATCCCGGATCAACAAAGCCTTCACTTTGGAAATGATCGGGTTGTTGCAGCAGGGTTTCAGCCTGTTGATCGCCGCTCGGAGTGCGCCGCGCTCTCAGCAGCTGTGGGCGGTCTTTAAACCGGCTGGAGCACTCCTTAATCTGTGTGATCCCCATAAAATCGTCCCTGAAAGCCATCTGAATTTTCCGAATGGTGTCCACCTGGAGGTCTCTCACAGTTTCTGGAAAAATTTGATGCAGCAAAGCTCCAAATCGTTCAGACATTTTATTCGCAATAAAAATCCGACGAGGGGGGTGAACCACTGCTCACACAAAGCCTGCTCACAGGCGAATGATGCAACCGACAGGCATGAAAAAACTCACGCATGCGCATGAAGGTTCAAGCTTGGCTGATGCAATCACACGTGATTCAAATCCATATGGTCTTTGCAAAAAATAAAAAGGTTGGATAGTTTTCTAACAGACCTCGTGTATGTATATATATATATATATATATATATATATATATATATATATATATATATATATATAAAAATGGCAGGGTAATGGTAAATGGACTGCATTTATATAGCGCTTTTCCATCTGCATCAGACGCTCAAAGCGCTTTACAATTATGCCTCGCATTCACCCCGATGTCAGGGTGCTGCCATACAAGGCGCTCACTACACACCGAGAGCAACTAGGGGATTAAGGACCTTGCCCAAGGGCCCTTAGTGATTTTCCAGTCAGGTGGAGATTTGAACCCATGATCTTCTGAACTCAAGCCCAACACCTTAACCACTAGGCCATCACCTCCCCTCAGGGGTGGTGGCCAAGTGGTTAATGCGCTTGGTTTCAGTGCAGAAGGTTCCGGGTTCAAATCCCACCCCTGCCACATTTCTCCATGTAATGTGGAGTTGCGCCAGGAAGGGCATCCGGCGTAAAACTTGTGCCAATTCAACATGCAGATCCACCTTGGATTTGCTGTGGCGACCCCGAGTGCAAACAAGGGAGCAGCTGAAAGGACTTACTTACTATATAGAAATAAATAAACATGTTACATAACTGATAATGACTTGAAATATGATGATCATGATAACAAGGGTTCTAAAGGCATAAACTTTATCAAGCTGACCTCCAGGAACACTTCCAGTATGTGATGCACATTAACCTTTTACAGTCAATATAACAGTACGCCCAGAAAAACTGTGCTTTTGAAGTCTATATTTCACTTAGTACAAATGTATTCAATACAAATCCAGATATATTTAGACAGTTTTTTCTTTTGTTGTTTTAGCTACAGCATCATATCAGTGTTGAAAGTAAATCCTGAATGTGAATTTAAAGAACAGAAAAAATAAGAAGCTGTATTGGTCATTGCACATACATACAACAAAACTCTCTGCATTTTGTTCTCTACACTTATCTCTGTACAACCAAAGTTTGGCACCCGGGTAACAGGTCTAGGTATAGAGACAGCGAAAACAGCACAAAAATAATCTGCATGTTTTGATGGTGGGAGGAGACTGGAGTCCCTCGAGAATATGCAAACTCCAGACAGAAATCAAACCCTGGACCTTACTGCTATTCCACTGTGCCACCATAATTTGAGGGAATTTAAGAACAAAGCAGGTAAAAGAATTACAGCACTTGTGTAAGCAGTTCCTCCTTTTTTGTCTGAGCCAAATGTAATTTATAGGACACTGCATAAGTGTGACTCATGCCATCATTATTTTATTAACAAGTCATCAGATAAAAGGTCTTAGACTTGATTACAAGTGTTACATATCACTTTAATTCATTTTATAGTGAAGAAATGGAAAGAGTATGTCACATTTGCTGAACAAAGGGTGGAGGAAACTAAGGAGAACACAAAGAACAGGGTGCAGCAAAGCAAAAACTAGTTTTGGAACTAGTTTTTTGGCTGCTATAACAAAACACCAAACATGATTGTGTATCTATAGCAACACAAACAGTAATCAAATTTGACATGGTTAAGATAGTAGCGATGAAGTAGCCAAAAGAAAGAGATGATCCACAAACTAATCAATGGGGAGACATGGGTCGGAGTGATCACCAGCTTACCTCATCCCAGCTTTACATTCTGTGCAGACGTTTGAGGTGGTGCACTTCTTACAGCTCTCTGGACATCGCCTACAAATGTTGGAATCTGAAAAACAGAGCAAGCAAATCATACATGTTGGCTAATAGAAACCAGGAGGCTGGCTGCATTTACAATGAAGAAATGGATGAAAAGGAGGAGAGAAGGGGGGCAGAGGGAACAAGATCTGTAAGAAACGTGCATGAGTAGGAGATAGAACACGAGCAAGAAGTGCAAGAACAAAAGTGAGGACAAAAGGCAGCAGCAAGCATGGGCAAAGGAGGAGAGGGAAGAAAAGAAATGTCAAAAGGTTACAACAGTGGAGATGAAAGAAGATTGTAGTGTTGGGAAGGGAGGACAAGAATGTAGATGAATGTTTCAGAAGTCAGAATAAAGGCAATGCCACACTTTGCACAATGCACATAAACAGTTCTGTTCAGCAGGGGTGAAGATTGCCTAATCGATAAATGAATCACACATTTCATTATTCCTCAGAATCCACTGTGGAGATATCCATTAATCACACGTTTAATTTCAAACTCCCTTTTCTTCCCCTTTCTTCTTCAGGAACACACGCTGGTTGGTTATATCTGGAAGAAGGAGACCAAAAGTAACCACTGGCCGATCTGCATGACTGTCAGGAATATAGACAATGCAGGCTGTGGAACAGATCAAAGAGGCTTTTATGGAAAGAAAAAGTAAAAAACAAACTGACTGTTGGCCAAGAAGCTCTGCTGAAACATACATATGATATCAGAGCTCTATTAAACCCTGTATATCTGTGGATCTGGTAAAAAGAAGATCTTTACAAGTACAAGTAGTAAAACTCAGACCAATGCACCAGATCCCTCTTGGAATCACCACAATGGTTTATATTTGTTTATGCACAAAATACACAAGTGCAGCCAATCTTTATGGCAGGTATTTACAGTGAGGAAAACAAGTATTTGAACACCCTGCGGTTTTGCAAGTTCTCCCACTTAGAAATCATGGAGGGGACTGAAATGTTCATCTTAGGTGCATGTCCACTGTGAGAGACATAATCTAAAAAAAATAAAAAACATCCGGAAATCACAATGTATGATTTTTTAAATAAATTATTTGTATGTTACTGCTGCAAATAAGTATTTGAACACCTACCAACCAGCAAGAATTCTGGCTCTCCCAGACCTGTTAATTTTTCCTTAAGAAGGCCTCTTATTCTGCACTCTTTACCTGTATTAATTGCACCTGTTTGAACTTGTTACCTGTATAAAAGACACCTGTTCACACACTCAATCAATCACACTCCAACCTGTCCACCACAGCCAAGACCAAAGAACTGTCTAAGGACACCAGGGGAAAAACTGTAGACCTGCCCAAGGCTGGGATGGACTACAGGACAACAGGCAAGCAGCTTGGTAGAAGACAACAACTGTTACGATTATTTATTAGAAAGTGGAAGAAACACAAGATGACTGTCAATCTCCCTCGGTCTGGGATTCCATGCAAGATCTCACTTTGTGGGGTAAGGATGATTTTGAGAAAGCTCAGAATTACACAGGAGGACCTGGTCAATGACCTGAAGAGAGCTGGGACCACAGTCACAAAGATTACATTAGTAACACATGATGCTATCATGGTTTAAAATCCTGCAGGGCAGCAAGGGCCCCCTGCTCAAGCCAGCACATGTCCAGGCCCGTTTGAAGTTCACCAGTGACCATCTGGATGATCCAGAGGAGGCATGGGAAAAGGTCATGTGGTCAGATGAGACCAAAATAGAGCTTTTAGGAATCAACTCCACTTACCATGTTTAGAGGATGAGAACCCCAAGAAAACCATCCCAACCGTGAAGCATGGGGGTGGAAACATCATTCTCTGGGGGTGCTCTTCTGCAAAGGGGACAGGACGACTGCACCGTATTGAAGGGAGGATGGATGGGGTCATGTATTGTGAGATTTTGGCAAACAACCTCCTTCCCTCAGTAAGAGCATTGAAGATGGGTCATGGCTGGGTCTTCCCGCATGACAATGACCGCAAACACACAGCCAGGGCAACTAAGGAGGGGCTCCGTAAGAAGCATTTCAAGGTCCTGGAGTGGCCTGGCCAGTCTCCAGACCTGAACTCAATAGAAAATCTTTGGAGGGAGCTGAAACTCCAAACCTGAAAGATCTAGAGAAGATCTGTATGGAGGAGTGGACCAAAATCCCTGCTGTAGTGTGTGCAAACCTGGTGAAAAACTACAGGAAATGTTTGACCTCTGTAATTGCAAACAAAGGCTACTGTACCAAATATTAACATTGATTTTCACAGGTGTTCAAATACTTATTTGCAGCAGTAACATACAAATAAATTATTAAAAAAAATCATACACTGTGATTTCTGGATTTTTTTTTTTTTTTTAGATTATGTCTTTCACAGTAGACATGCACCTAAGATGAAAATTTCAGACCCTTCCATGATTTCTAAGTGGGAGAACTTGCAAAATTGCAGGGTGTTGAAATACTTATTTTCCTCACTGTACAATTACAAAGACTGATTTCTTAGCATTTTGGCTTAAATAAATAAATAATAATAAAATCACATTGGTCACAGTCACACTGACTTTTATAGACTTTTCTTTGGCACCACAATAATTTTATTCCTTGCCATTTAAATCAGGGATTCATAATATGATACAGTGCATCCTGAAAGTATTCACAGTGCTTTGCTTTTCTCCACATTTTATGTTACAGCCTTATTTCAAATTGGATGAAATAATTTTTCCTCAGAATTCTACACACAATACCCCATAATGAGAATGTGAAAACAAATTTTTTTTAGATTTTTGTAATTTTATTTAAAAAAAAAAACCAACCCTATGAAATCACACGTACGTAAGTATTCACACCATTTGCCAAAAAGTTCAAAATTGAGCTCAGGTACATCCTGTTTCCACTGATCATCCTTGAGATGTAAATTCCGTTGACTGGACATGAATTGAAAAGGCACACACCTGTCTACATATAAGGGCCCACAGTTAACAGAGTATGTCAGAGCACAAACCAAGCATGAAGTCAAAGGAACGTCCTAGACGTCCTAGATAGGATTGTCTCAAGGCATAAATCTGGAAAAGGGTACAGAAACATTTCTGATGCTTTGAAGGTCCCAATTAGCACAGTGGCCTCTATCATCTGTAAAGGTCCACCAGGACTCTGCCTAGAGCTGGCTGCCATCTAAACTGAGCGATCTGGAACAAAGGCCTCAGTCAAGGAGGTGACCAAGAACCCAATGGTCACTCCAGCAGAGCCCCAGCATTCCTCTGGGGAGATAGAGGAATCTTCCAGATTGACAACCATCTCTGCAGCAATGCACCAGTCAGGCCTGTATGGCAGAGTGGCCAGACCAAAGCCTCCTTAGTAAAAGGCACATGGCAGCCTGCCTGGCACCTGAAGGACTCTCAGACCACGAGAAACAAAATTCTCTGCTCTGATGAGGCAAAGACTGAACTTAATGGCATGAATGCCAGGCATCGTGTTTGGAGGAATTAAGGTACCATCCCTACACTGAAGCATGGTGGTAGCAGCATCATGCTGTGGGGATGTTTTCCAGCAGCAGGAACTGGGAGACTAGTCAAGATTGATGAATGTAGCAATGTACAGAGACATCCTGCTCCAGAGTGCTCTTGACCTCAGACTGGGGCGACGGTTCATCTTTCAGCAGGACAATGACCCTAAGTGCATAGCCAAGCTATCGCAGCAGTGGCTTCAGGACAACTCTTTGAATGTCCTTGGGTGGCCCAGCCAGAGCCCAAACCTGAATCCACCGAACATCTCTGGAAAGATCTGAAAATGGCTGTGCACAAATGCTCACAAATGAAGCTTGAGAGGTGCTGCAAAGAGGAATGGGCAAAATGGCCCAAAGATATGTGCACCAAGCTTGTGGCATCATATTCAAGAAGACTTGAGGCTGTAATTGCTGCCAAAGGTGCATCAACTGATTGGCTGATTGGATGGAACTTGTCCTCAACTCAGCAACAAATGCACCTTCTTAATTAAGAATGCTAAATCGGAATGTCATTTATTCAAACTAACCAAAAATTTTAAGAATCCCAATAAGTTCTGGAATGATGTGAGCTCTGCCTCTGGTGCTACACCTCCTAGTGAGCTGCCCAATTTCCTGGTCAAAGATTCTACAAATCTGACTGATAAATGTGCCATGTTAGATTACTTGAACATTTCATTAAAGCAGGGCATTTGTTTGATTCCCTCAACATCAATCTGAAAAAAAACCTCCTCTACATAGTGAACCTGCTAGAGTAAGATGTTCTCCTGTTGATTGTCCATTTCAGTTTAAACCTGTGTTTGTCTCTGCGTTCTTAGGGTGCAGGACTACTTTGTGTCCCAAGGGTGAATAAAACGTCTGTGGGTCATAGAGCTTTCTCCTATCATGCCCCTGTTCTGTGGAATGATCTCCCTGCGCCAATACAACAGTCAGATTCTGTAGCGCAGAGGTCTCAAACCAGTTCCAGAAAGGGCCGAGAGGGTGCAGGCTTTCTGTGCAACCACCCACTCCAGCAGGTGATTACACTGATTAACTGATTTCACCTGCTCAAAGTGATGTTAATCAGTGAAATCACCTGCTGGAGTGGGTGGTTGCACAGAAAGCCTGCACCCTCTCGGCCCTTTCTGGAACCAGTTTGAGACCTCTGCTGTAGAGACTTTCAAGTCCAGACTTAAGACACACTTATTTTCCCTTTCGTATGGCTAGCATACTGGCATAGTATGTTTCTATGGTTTTTGCCCTTTTAAATTCATTTTATTAGTAAACGGAGTGTGCCATGGCCTCAACTTTATCTAAAGTCTGGGTAATTTACTGAAGCTTAGGGCTAGTGGCCGGCAATCACCTTATTATTTCTTCTGTTTTCTTGTTGCTTAATGCTGACAAATTATACTGTATTTGTTGTCTCTCCGATGCCTGATTCTGTTTTTTTCTCTCTGTCTGAGAAGCGACCCCATCCAAGGATTGGTGTGGTCTCTACTTCTGCAACCCTCCCACCCTATGCACTGGCAAAATTTCCTGCATATTCGTTTTGTAAATTGTTTTGTCAATTGTGTCGGTAGCATGGCCCAAGCAGAGGGTCGACCCTTTGAGTGTGGTCTGCTTGAGGTTTCTTCCTCAGAGGGAGTTTTTCCTTACCACTGTCACCCGTGTGCTTGCTCTGCGGGTTGGTAAGGTTAGATGTTACTTGTGTGATGCGCCTTGAGGCAGCTTTGTTATGATTTGGCCCTGACCTCTAGTAATACTGTGAGAAATCTTGGAGTCATTTTTGATCAGGATATGTCATTCAAAGCGCATATTAAACAAATATGTAGGACTGCTTTTTTGCATTTACGCAATATCTCTAAAATCAGAAAGGTCTTGTCTCAGAGTGATGCTGAAAAACTAATTCATGCATTTATTTCCTCTAGGCTGGACTATTGTAATTCATTATTATCAGGTTGTCCTAAAAGTTCCCTAAAAAGCCTTCAGTTAATTCAAAATGCTGCAGCTAGAGTACTGACGGGGACTAGAAGGAGAGAGCATATCTCACCCATATTGGCCTCTCTTCATTGGCTTCCTGTTAATTCTAGAATAGAATTTAAAATTCTTCTTCTTACTTATAAGGTTTTGAATAATCAGGTCCCATCTTATCTTAGGGACTTCGTAGTACCATATCACCCCAACAGAGCGCTTCGCTCTCAGACTGCAGGCTTACTTGTAGTTCCTAGGGTTTGTAAGAGTAGAATGGGAGGCAGAGCCTTCAGCTTTCAGGCTCCTCTCCTGTGGAACCAGCTCCCAATTCAGATCAGGGAGACAGACACCCTCTCTACTTTTAAGATTAGGCTTAAAACTTTCCTTTTTGCTAAAGCTTATAGTTAGGGCTGGATCAGGTGACCCTGAACCATCCCTTAGTTATGCTGCTATAGACGTAGACTGCTGGGGGGTTCCCATGATGCACTGTTTCTTTTTCTTTTTGCTCTGTATGCACCACTCTGCATTTAATCATTAGTGATCGATCTCTGCTCCCCTCCACAGCATGTCTTTTTCCTGGTTCTCTCCCTCAGCCCCAACCAGTCCCAGCAGAAGACTGCCCCTCCCTGAGCCTGGTTCTGCTGGAGGTTTCTTCCTGTTAAAAGGGAGTTTTTCCTTCCCACTGTAGCCAAGTGCTTGCTCACAGGGGGTCGTTTTGACCGTTGGGGTTTTACATAATTATTGTATGGCCTTGCCTTACAATATAAAGCGCCTTGGGGCAACTGTTTGTTGTGATTTGGCGCTATATAAAAAAATTGATTGATTGATTGATTGATTTGGCACTATATAAATGAAAATATATAAAAAATTAAATTGATGACTCTGGTTTACAAGACTCCTATTGGACTGGTTCCGGCCTATTTATCCAGTTTACTTCGGAGATCTGAAAGCGGTTATGGTCGCTCAAATGACATGTTATGCTTTCGTGTACCTTGTGTTCGCACTGAAGCAGGAAAGAAAGCTTTTAGTGTTTCTGCTCTGTCTGACTGGAATATTCTCCAATCCGAATTGAAACTGTCTGGGTTGACCTCATTGAACATCTTCCGCTCCATCTTAAGAGACTGCGGACAGAATTCTTTTGTACAATGGCTGTCTTTCTAAATTCAAATCTGTTTAGATTTTCCATTGCTACACTTCACTATGACCAAGATTATTGTATTTTTTGTATTCTATTTGTCATTAATGTTCTCATAATGATGTTAATCTGACCGTCATGATGTATGCTGCTGCCTTTTTTGGCCAAGTCAGCTTTGTTAAAGAGGTTTTGAGCTCAGTGAGATTCTATCTGGTTAAATAAATTATATTATTATTATCAACAAAGTATTGAGCAAAGGGTGTGAATACTTATGTACATGTGATTTCTTAGTATTTAATTTTTAATAAATTTGCAAAAAAAAACAAAAAAACTTTTTCATGTTGTCATTATTCGGTGTTGTGAACAGAATTTTGAGGGAATAAATGAATTTTGTCCGTTTTGGAATAAGGCTGTAACATAAAATATGGAAAAACGTGAAGTGCATTGATGCACAGTACTGCCAATATGATCAAAATTCACACAGTCTGGAAACAATTTAGAATTTCTCTAAAGGGGAGAGTTTGAAGTGGTCAGACACATTTCACATGGGGGGCTTACCCCAATTTGCAAGAGGGATGCCGGGAAGGACACTGTGACTGCCAGTAAGAGTAAAGAAAAGCAGCGTGACGTCAGATGGCTGCTCACTCAAACAAAATAAACCAAGATGGAAACGCTCTGAAACAGCTTATTTCTGTATAAATGTAATATGTTTCTCATATATTTTGAAAATGTTACCAAGAAATAAACAGTTCTAAATCTAAAAATGCTGTTTTTGAAACCAGATAACACCCTTTGCAAGACGTTATGGAGTTTAGAGTGCACAGCTCAGGAATGCACTTCACGCAACTGCATCAAGTCAAAGGTAATCTCAAAACTGCATGCACATGCACCTCCTCCTGTCGACGGCATTACAAGGAAAGGAAAATATTTACTATGGAATAAACCTTTGGATTTTGGTAGAAAGTGCATTTTGCCAGTTTTGAAAGGCCGTACAGCTTTAAGGGACAGCCTGTGACGCCAGACGCACATAGTCATCCGAGCATGGCAATAATTACCAAAAAACATCAGAAAGATGAGGACAAAATGTACCCACTGCTCTCTCTGATGTGTGTGTGTGTGTGTGTGGGGGGGGGGGGGGGGGGGGTGTCTGCTGTGAACAGCCCACTTAGCTCCAGAAAAAAAAAAACATGTTTGGCAAGTTTCCTGAAAGTACTATAGATATAAAAGTTATTTCTCTCTCACCTGGCAATGACAAAATCCTGAGTTTTTGAAAAAGAATTTAAAGTTATAACCTCAGGCCTGCTTTATTTTATTTCTTCATTTTTTTTAAATTACTTTTTCTGACTTTGACAATGGCCATTTTTATTTACTAGTGTTGTTCATATTGCAATTTATTGTAACAATTAAAATGTATTTTAAATGATTAAGTGTTGTCATTGTTGAAGTTCTTTTTAAAAATGGAAAGCAAAGTTATATTTGTCTCCATTTTTTTTCTTTTTGTTTGGGATAATATTAAAACAGTGATCCAATCCGAACCGTGAGTTTTGTGAGCCGTAGCACCCCACAGGTGACTGACAGACAGACCGAGAATCAGCAATAAAATAAGCTCCAAACAGATGCGTTTATTTCACCTTTTAGTTTCAAATCAGCCTGCTACAGGTTAGTGTGTTTACCCTCGTCACACTGGGCCTGTATGGATATAAAGTGTAGGTGTCATGATTTGTATTTTTTTTTTTTTTTTTTTTTTTTTGAGTATTTAAGACCAAAATTAAACAGTTTGAAATGTATCCTTTCCTGATGCACACTTACTGAAGAGATAAATTATTCGGATTTTGAACTGTGCACCACTAAAAACCAGGAACTTCTTGGCGAGTCGCGACATCGGAGAAGAAGAAGTGATCACAGCACCGGAACCATTATCTTAATAGCCCCATTAATTTATGGATTCTTACAGGCTACTGACAGCCCCGTTTCCACAGAGCGGTTTGGGTTGGCGGTGCACCATATTTTTGGTGTCTGAATGGTTACTCTTACTGGCAGAATCGTATTGATTGGCAGGTGGAACACTTAAATTGACTAGCGCGCACGCAGAGTGTCGTGTGAATTCTCCACTCCACATGGAGGCAAAACTGACTATTATTATTTTATGGTTTTGTGAATCATGGAAATTGCGTCGCATGCAGACTGAGAGGTTAGGAGCAAGTGAGGGACTGCGAGTCTTTTAACTTGCAGCACAAAGCGGCTTGCGGTGGAACAAGAGGATCCATTCATAGCAGAGTCTCGAACCATCAGCCGCAGATGTAAAGAACAGATTACACCTGCAGTTGACTGTGCCGGTCGCGAATCAGTACAGCAGAGACTCAACCCATCATGGACTTTTCTTCAGTCAGGACAGCAAATTAAATTATTTTCAGACATTTTCATCAAAATGGAGATGATCTTGCTGAAACGGACAGCTACATTATTTTCTCTTCGTGTAAATGGTTTTAATATTTAATAATAACGTGTTATGCTACTAACGTACAGTACATTAACTGTATTCAAGAAGGAAACAATATTTATTTTAAAAATAGCTGATATTTTCAGTCACTTGTACCTTTTTCTCAAAAAAAAAAAAAAAAAATCAAAAAATCCACACCATCACTTTTTTCTGATGTCACAGACAGTAAAACTATTTTTTTAAAAATCACTTGATTAGACCAAAGAGCTGGCAAAAAAGTGTCATCTTCACCTGCATGCCGAAATCACCTGCATTATTATTATTTTTTTTTTATATATATAATCATCATTCTGTGTTCTGAATTCTGCCAATATCGTGACTGTTGTCAGACTGAAGGTTTTCTGCCAAGGTTTCGTCTCCTTCATTGTTGTCTAAATAAGGCTCAAAACCATAAGGCTGTTTTCCCCATAACTTCAGACTGGCCTTAAAAAAAAAAAAAGCTCCACACTAGAAAAAAAAAATCGTCCGAAAACACCTTCACCTCCACTGTGCTTACAACTGATTTGGGCTTTAATCAGTAGGTGCAGTTCTTGTGATGATGCAGCAACAATATAGCCGCAGCTGAGGGCTGAAATAGAGTGCAGGCTTCAGACAGCTGCTGTTTATTCTTCACCTACGCATTTATCATAGACTTTTATTGTTCAGGATTTTTTTTTTAAATATAAACATTTCATCATTTTTAGCGATTATTTGTGCACTTTTTTTTGTGTCAACTACACTTTACAGAAGCTGAACATCAGGCTTTGTCATACTTATTTTATATATCTGACTTGCCAAAAAAAATCACTACACAAACTTGTCTATAGTTTCTGCCAGAAAGGTAAACAAACTCTGGGCAGCGCATTTAACACAGCAAATCCCTCAGCAGCGCAAAATTTGAAATTAAAATAAACCAAACAACAAACATTTTGGCCAGCTGAAATGTTGTGTTTGAATCTGGATCACATCACATCAAGTCTGCTGCCAAAAACCTACT
Source organism: Thalassophryne amazonica (assembly GCF_902500255.1). NCBI lineage: Eukaryota > Metazoa > Chordata > Actinopteri > Batrachoidiformes > Batrachoididae > Thalassophryne > Thalassophryne amazonica. Next base: position 59,164,837 of record NC_047107.1, on the reverse strand, counting down.
AGAGTTGCCATGGCTTACAGTGCTTTGGCTGTAAAATGACATGTTGACATACGTGTAAGACATACATCATCTCAGTGTCTGTCTGTTATCTACACAACATAGCTGCTATTAACCCATTCAGTTGAGTTAACAAATTTGATCATGTGCCAGAATATTGTAAGAAAATTAGTATTTGTTCAGAACTCAGGGCAATGCCCTTGGATTAGGGTTAGGTAAACAGCGGCTGCACATCTTGGTGGCTGACAGACACCATGGCGCGCCACCATTACGATGCCATGGCCTCCAACCTAATGCACACACAATTCCATTGTTCCTACTAGAAATTTTGGCTATATGACAAATTTTTCTGTGCCTGATCCAGCACGCAGGTGCCTGAGTGTTGAGGGCCCTAGTGGTTGTAGAAGGCCAAGAGGCCACCCGTGTTTCATCTGGCTGCAGCAGATAGGTGGTTAATTTCAAGATGGACTGGCTGTCTGCCTGGATGGTTGCCATCCAGAACCCAAGGTGATTCTGTGATGTTGTGGATGTGGCAAAGTGTGGCACCAGTGCATGCTCCTAGACTTGAGTTGGTATAATGTACATACATTTTTATTTGTTCATGTTGGGGATTTGGGCAACACAGTGGCTTAGTTGTTAGCACTGTTGTCTTAAAGCAAGAAGGTCATGGGATCGATTCCCACCTGTGGTCTTTCTGTGTGGAGTTTGCATGTTGTCCCCGAATTTGCGTGAGTTTCCTCCAGGTGCTCCGGCTTCCTCCCACATCCAAAGACATGCAGGTTAAGTGCATTAGAAACTTTAAATTGTCCGTAGGCGTGAATGTGTTTATCTGTCTATATGTGGCCCTGCGACAGACTGGTGTCTTGTCCAGGGTGTACCCGACTCTCATCCTGTGACTGCTGGGATAGACTCCAGTCTCTTGGAGTAAGTGGTTGAAGATGAGCGAGTGAGTGAGTGTTGGGGATTTCCCAACATGAACAATGACAATGGCAGCACAGTGGCGTAGTGGTTAACACTAATGCTTCACAGCAAGAAGGTTGTGGGATTGCTTCACGCCCTTTCTGTGTGGCTTTTGCATTTTCTTCCTGTGTCTGTGGGGGTTTGCTCCGGGCGCTCCGGTTTCTCCCACAATCAAAACATGCTCTGCTCCTTTCTCTGCCCCTGACCAAGACAGCATCTGTACATCTGGAGTTAGTCCCCATGTGCCGGACTGTGGCTGCCCACTGCTCCTATAGTGGTTTGATTGTGTCTAACTTTAATTAGGACGGGTTAAATGCAGAGGACAAATTTCATTGTATGTATGTATATATGTACAATGACAAAAAAGGCTCTTCTTCTTCTGACATACTGGAATATGTGCGCCCTAAAGTATCAGCCAAAAATGCCAAAGGAAAATTGTGGGGAGTCTTTATTTGTATATGAAATGGATGATTCTGCTCAAGTCAGACCAACCTGGTGGATGCAGTCACACAGACAGGGAAAGAAAAAAGAAAAAAAAATAATCTCAGATGTAAATAAGAGTTCATCTACCTGGAGACACGGTGATGTGACACGTACCTGCCATTTTTCCCTGAATTGAGGTTAATAGCAATAAAATACTATGACATACTTTTTAAAACATTTGGCACATATAAAATGCCTGAAGACAGAGGCCAGTGTATTTTCCCCCCAATATACTGGGTTTACCTCAACCAAGCAGCAGTCTTAAAAGCCAGTTCTCATCACTTTACTTGTCGCAGATGTCCCACATAGTAAATTATTCCCTATTGACTTAATCATATGACCAGAAATATATGATTTACATAATCAAAAAATAAGAGAACATGATAACAAGAACATGATGCAATTTTCAGATGAAAAAAAAAATTATTGTAGCACTCTACTGAAGTTGTCCTATTGACACAGATGCATTTCCTGTTCACCAATCTGTAGATAAAGGGACTTTCCTCATTTAATACAATTGTCAAAGGTGATTAAAGCACTCAGAGGCTTTATTACTAACATTTTAAAATGAGAACGGTAATAAAATCAGTTTATCTTTATCTGTGCTAATGTGTCAATGGGGGCACTGTTTTACCAGAGTACAAGTAAGTAGGAAATCAATAGACATTCTACAAATATTCTTGAAGGGTTTTTTTGCATCTCTTTTGAAGATCCGCATGGCACAACTTTTATGCTGGATGCTGCTCCTGACACAACTCCAGGACCCGGTTTCGTAAAGTGGTCTACTCTTGTTTAGTCGACTAAACTCACTTAGTTGGCTCATCTTTTTACGTTAGTCATTGCACAAAGCACTTAGTCGGCTAAAGTTTTGCGTTAGCCGGCTAAAGTTTTTAGCCTGCTACAGAGGAAGCTAATCTTATTTTAGTCAACAAAACTTCAACTGTCTTTCCTCAAAAATGACAGCTATCATGTTCCACCAATTGATGGAGCAGGAAGGAAGGATAGCCTTGTGGCCGGAGGGGGTGTTCTGGGACTGGAATAATCCATTGAAGAAGTTTACGGATGCTGAAGCCAGGAATGCTTCTCCTCTGGTGCGGGAAACTCGGCTGTGTTTGTAGCAAACAACCAACCCAGAAGTAAACAAACTGTCGTGCATTGGAAGCGTTTCTTGGCAACGGCACTGGCGAGGCCGCTTATGTCTGTGAAAATCGCTGACTAACGTTAGACGGCTAGTCTACAAGTTTAGCTGTCGATGTGAAACAGAGATTAGATGGCTACTGTTGGGCGACTAACCTAAGGGCCCCTTCACACATAGTATGAATAAGTACAAATCAGGGCGAATTACGGCGGAACAGCTCATATGAGTTAATCATGGAAAAATCGAGCTGACGGGCAGATGTGAACGAATCCACTGTGATGGTTTCGTGCACGCGACGGTGTTGGGTGAGCAGCTGGGACATGTTGCACCACATCGAGCCGCTGATGTGGAGGAAAATGAAATAAAAACCTGCAGTATAAATAGTGAATATCACTGGGTTGATATAAATAATAAATAAAAGGGACGCAATACAGAACCCTGCGGTTAAATAATCCTGGTTAATTAAAAAAATAAATGCCACTCATGGGATTCAAACCTGCAATTTACAAAAGCTCTGATTACCAGACGGAAACTTTACCACTGCGCTACAATCATTGTCTTTTAAGAGGAGCATGAAATGACTAAAATTAACAACCAGATAAACATTTTTAAAAAGAGATAAAAGTGCCGTAATAACTGACCAACTGGCATTTGTTACAGTGTATTACTGCTGATACGTGACTGAAAGTGGCATATTTGTCGCACTGTTGGCTTTTCATATAGTCTTGCGCTGCTCACAGGACACACGTGTCCTGTCAGACAGACGTGACATTCAGATCACCTACCGTGTGTCCACATGAACTGACGGTCTGTTTCTCCAGCCCGTCGCAAAAGCGATATATGTTTTTATGTTTTTCCATGTAAGGACAGCAAGTACACACACGCACGTGTCTGTCAAAGCACGGTACGTGTTCTGCAGCTGTGATGTCCAGGACCAGAGATGTCTCAACAGCTGTTGGCTCCAGCCATGCCCCCGTCCGTTCAACGCACAGACCAAGGTGTCACTCTGTGATCAGATGAGAGGTGCCTCACCTGCGCGGGGGGGGCAACACGCACGCCATGTGATGGGGGGGCCACACATGTTGTGAGGGATCCGACACTCTGGCACGTGTACTCGGCAACTTCATAGTCATGGGAACACTTAGACAAGTAGCGCGAATGGCCACACATTTTCTAAGTGCCAAGGGAACGGTAGATGTTTGTGTGTCACCTGGAATTTGGCCGACACCTGCCATAAGAGGGATCGAATGGGCTCTCCCAGGGCACACTCTGTCTTTCAGTGGCTAGTGTGCGCAAATAGTTGTAGCAACAGGTGTGCGAGGCATTGGAGGCAGCTACGATTTTACATGTATTGCATACGATTGCTGCTTCATGTGCAATTCACCCACATTCGTACTATGTATGAAGGGGCCCTTAGTCAACTAGTAAGTTTACTAGACTAAAAGATTAGACCACTTTATTAAACCGGGCCCAGAGGTATATGAATAATGAGGCCCAGGCAGCCTCTGAGTGGAAACCTTTTTGCTGGGAAGCAAGCAAGCAAACTGCAAATATTAACAAACCTTAAAACTTGTCCTTGACCCACAGACCCTACCCTTATGCCAAATTTCAATGTAATCCACGAATGTCTTGTTGAAATATATTACTGAAACATTAGCCTCTTGGTGGGTTTAATTATGATCACATCTGTGTGCTCTGTGTATTGTGCTTTAAAAAAAATCCTGGTTGTATCCCATGTTGACAGAATTCTGTTGGTGAATTTTCTTTGCAAATGCTGGAAGTATCGCTCTTGCAAAACAAGTTTCACACCGTAATATTTCATCAGCAAATAATGTGTGCCTGGGGCACACAGAGGCCCTGCACACGGTAGAATCAGCCTTTTAGAGAAGCTTTACGCACCGTGGTCGAGGTAGAAGCCATCGGCACAGTTGGCAACACAGGTGTTGGAACCTTCATTAAGATGGGAGCCGGGCCGACATGTCGTGCATTGGTCACTACGGCTTCCCACACACGTCTCACACAGCGAGGAACACTTCTTGCAACGCTTCCTGTCATCACGAAAAAAACCACTGGGGCACTCTGACACGCACATTCTGTGACAGATATGGACACAAGGGGGTTGGGGGGGGGGCAGCGAAGGAGTCACAAGGTGAGACAGCACCAACAACATCTTCTAAAATACCAGATCAGGCTGCGGCCTGCTCTGACTGCAGTCTACTACACAATACAAGACCTGAAACAACAATCAAGAAGTCTCATAAAACACACAAATACCGTCAAACATTGTGTGTATCATGAGTGTTAATATAACAAAAAGGAAGACAATGCATGAATACAATCTCATATTTCACACTTATTCGTCCAAAGCACATGTTGACAGAGTGTCCACGACAGAGGGGTCTCTGTCTCTCTCTCTCTCTCTCTCTCTCTCTCTCTCAAAACCCATATGGCATGTGTGAAACACATAATCCATGTGGGCGCTACACGCTGCTCTGACTTTCTCTTCCAACCTCAACATATTTTCCTAAACCCTACTATGTTAATGGGCAGTATTGGGCAGTATTATTAGACGGTATTGCTTAAATTTTCATTGTTACGCAGATGATACCCAGCTTTATCTATCCATGAAGCCAGAGGATACGCACCAATTAGCTAAACTGCAGGATTGTCTTACAGACATAAAGACATGGATGACCTCTAATTTCCTGCTTTTAAACTCAGATAAAACTGAAGTTATTGTACTTGGCCCCACAAATCTTAGAAGCATGGTGTCTAACCAGATCGTTACTCTGGATGGCATTTCCCTGATCTCTAGTAATACTGTGAGAAATCTTGGAGTTATTTTTGATCAGGATATGTCATTCAAAGCGCATATTAAACAAATATGTAGGACTGCCTTTTTGCATTTACGCAATATCTCTAAAATCAGAAAGGTCTTGTCTCAGAGTGATGCTGAAAAACTAATTCATGCATTTGTTTCCTCTAGGCTGGACTATTGTAATTCATTATCATCAGGTTGTCCTAAAAGTTCCCTAAAAAGCCTTCAGTTGGTTCAGAATGCTGCAGCTAGAGTACTGACGGGGACTAGCAGGAGAGAGCATATCTCACCCGTGTTGGCCTCCCTTCATTGGCTTCCTGTTAATGCTAGAATAGAATTTAAAATTCTTCTTCTTACTTATAAGGTTTTGAATAATCAGGTCCCATCTTATCTTAGGGACCTCGTAGTACCATATTACCCCATTAGAGCGCTTCGCTCTCAGACTGCGGGCTTACTTGTAGTTCCTAGGGTTTGTAAGAGTAGAATGGGAGGCAGAGCCTTCAGCTTTCAGGCTCCTCTCCTGTGGAACCAGCTCCCAATTCAGATCAGGGAGACAGATACCCTCTCTACTTTTAAGATTAGGCTTAAAACTTTCCTTTTCGCTAAGGCTTATAGTTAGGGCTGGATCGGGTGACCCTGGACCATCCCTTGGTTATGTTGCTTTAGACGTAGACTGTGTTTCATAATTATTGTATGGCCTTGCCTTGCAATGTGGAGCGCCTTGGGGCAACTGTTTGTTGTGATTTGGCGCTATACAAGAAAAAAGTTGATTGATTGATTGATTGATATGTTGAAACGATCGCTTTAAAAATAACATTAAGAACATGGTAATGTGACACCAAGTGGACCACCTAAGACACAACTGAAGATCTCAGCCAAAACAACTCACGATGTTATGCATATCAGCAAAGGGGTTTGACTCAGAGAGAAGAATGCAGAAAACCTACATGCTCCGAAGTACCACACTTTCAGGTGAAGCAAGATAATCAGACACACATGAAGGCTTTAAATTCATTTTCTAATTCATTTAAACTTTTTTTTTTGCATTTATTTTTTTAAAGAAAATTTTAACTGGGTTCTGTTTTTCAATGCACAACGACTGAAAGAGAAGAAATGTAAATATTTTTATTTTCTTTACTGTATGACTTGCTGCTGCAACAAGTGATTTTGGCACACATATACTTCGAAATACAGGGCATCATCATCATCATCATCATCGGCAAGTGTGCACAAAGACTGGTGTCATACTTTGGCATTCTCTTCTTTTTCCTTTTAACTTTTTACCTTTTGATTTTTGCAAGTACCAGCAGCATAGTAATAACAGCTGTCTCTTCTGCAGGCAGCTTTAGTCACACCCTAACAGTTCCCTGGAATCCAGGATAGGTGGGAGGTGATAGCTTTGTTGATTTCTCTGTCTCTCATACTATATATATATATATATATATATATATATATATATATATATACACATGCACACACACACACACACACACACACACATACACATACATACACATATATATATTAGGGATGAGCGAGTACACCACTATCTATATCTGTATTTGTTCAACCATCTAAATTATCTGTATCCGTATCTGTACTCAGAGTGGGTGGGGCCTAAACTGGAAGTGGGCGTGGTTTAACTGGAATTTTTATGAACTGTGGTGAGAAAGTGTCAGATACTGCATGCAGCCATATACAATAAAAATATTAATATAGCCTATTTATGTGTTCAGCTATATGTGTGTATGTGTGTAAGTGGTCTGTTTATTTTTTAATGATCTGTAACGTGAACTTGGTGATTCATGCAAACATCCAGTGATGGCAAACAGGGAAATAATATGTCAGCCTTGTTCACTGTATTCTTCTCAAAGGCACCATATTCAGTATGAGTATGATGAATTCAGTATGATGAATGAAGGAAAAAAAGTCACAAATCATTGAGAAAAAGTGGACGATTGAGCCTGGACTTCTCCCACTCTGCGGGTGCAGAGCGGATAAAAGACCGAAACTAAACCAAAACTAAAGAAAGAAAAACGAACCGAACAGTGACCTTGACGCTTTAAAACAAAATCAAAAAGAAGCGCCAGTGTGTGATCATATCTGCAGCGAGTCTGTGCTGTCCGACTCCACAACCACCTGCAGCTCCGTTGTCTTGACAACGTGCGTGCACACACGCACGTCAAAGGCTGGAAGGCTGTGTCTGTATGATGAGATGAGATGTGTCTGTATAGGGAGGGGCAGGTGCTGTGTGTTACTGGCCAAACACAGAGCGTGAAGACAGTCAGTTACCCAATGAGGAATTTCCTTCAGCACAACCACGGATATTGACAAGTTTTACTCATATCATGGTCGTACTTGTCAAAAATGCTTTGTCCGTACCGGATACTCATCTGGCGGATCTCATCCGGCTCAACCCTTATATTATATATACAATAGTGTTCAGAATAATAGTAGTGCTATGTGACTAAAAAGATTAATCCAGGTTTTGAGTATATTTCTTATTGTTACATGGGAAACAAGGTACCAGTAGATTCAGTAGATTCTTACAAATCCAACAAGACCAAGCATTCATGATATGCACACTCTTAAGGCTATGAAATTGGGCTATTAGTAAAAAAAAGTAGAAAAGGGGGTGTTCACAATAATAGTAGCATCTGCTGTTGATGCTACAAACTCAAAACTATTATCTTCAAACTGCTTTTTACCAATCCTGTGAATCACTAAACTAGTATTTAGTTGTATAACCACAGTTTTTCATGATTTCTTCACATCTGCGAGGCATTAATTTTGTTAGTTTGGAACCAAGATTTTGCTCGTTTACTAGTGTGTTTGGGGTCATTGTCTTGTTGAAACACCAATTTCAAGGGCATGTCCTCTTCAGCATAAAGAAACATGACCTCTTCAAGTATCTTGACAAATCCAAACTGATCCATGATACCTGGTATGCGATATACGAGGTCTGTTAGAAAAGCATTGGACCTTTTTATTTTTTTCAAAAACCATATGGATTTGAATCACGTGTGATTGCATCAGCCAAGCTTGAACCTTCGTGCGCACGCGTGAGTTTTTTCACGCCTGTCGGTTGCGTCATTCGCCTGTGAGGAGGCTTTGTGTGAGCAGTGGTCCACCCCTCTCATCGGATTTTTATTGCGAATAAATGTCTGAACGATTTGGAGCTTTGCTGCATCAATTTTTTCCAGAAACTGTGAGAGACCTCCAGGTGGACACCATTCGGAAAATTCTGTTGGCTTTCAGGGACGATTTTATGGGGATTACACAGATTAAGGAGTGCTCCAGCCGGTTTAAAGACCGCCCACAGCTGCTGAGAGTGCGCCGCGCTCTGAGCGCCAATCGACAGGCTGAATGAAGGAGACGTGGACATCAGTACTTTTTCGGCACATTCCACTCTTCCAGGAGTTTTTTTCATGGAAAGAAAAGCGGACGGATGCACCACCGTGCCGTTCATGGTGTGGCACAAAACCACCTCCACGTTGGTCTCACAGGACGGCCTTGAGATGGCTTTCAGACGGCTGTTGGTGGGTTTTCAGTCGTGTGACTAACCGAGAAATTGTGGATGAGCCTGGACATGCCAGAACATGTCCTGTGAGGCTTCATTACGGCATTGCTTTGCTCCATGCAGCTCCACCACGACACGCAGAATTCCTCCGCACGTCTGTCTCAATGTGCCGAAAAAGTGCTGATGTCCACGTCTTCTGCAATTCCTATGCTAGTCAGAGGACGTCCCGGATAAAACACAGCGTCCAGTTTGGAAATGAATGGCACATTCCACTGTTACAGGAGTTTTTGTCATGGAAAGAGGAGCGGAGGAATTCCATGCGTCACGGTGGAGCCGCATGGCGCAAAGCAACGCCGTGATGAAGCCTCACAGGACATGTTCTGGCATGTCCAGGCTCATCCACAATTTCTCGGTTAGTCACACGACTGAAAACCCACCGACAGCTGTCTCAAAGCCATCTCAAAGCCGTCCTGTGAGACCAACACGGAGGTGGTTTTGTGCCGCGCCATGAACGGCAAGGTGGCGCATCCCTCCGCTTTTCTTTCCATGAAAAAAACTCCTGTAACAGTGGAATGTGCCGAAAAAGTACTGATGTCCATGTCTCCTGCCATTTTTGTGTAAGTCGGATGACGTCCCGGATCAACAAAGCCTTCACGTTGGAAATGATCTGGTTGATTCAGCCTGTCGATCGGCGCTCGGAGCGCGGCATGCTCTCAGCAGCTGTGGGTGGTCTTTAAAGCGGCTGGAGCACTCAATCTGTGTAATCCCCATAAAATCGTCCCTGAAAGCCAACAGAATTTTCCGAATGGTGTCCACCTGGAGGTCTCTCACAGTTTCTGGAAAAAATTGATGCAGCAAAGCTCCAAATTGTTCAGACATTTATTCGCAATAAAAATCCAATGAGAGGAGTGGACCACTGCTCACACAAAGCCTGCTCACAGGCGAATGACGCAACCGATAGGCATGAAAAAACTCACGCATGAGCACGAAGGTTCAAGCTTAGCAATCACACGTGATTCAAATCCATATGGTTTTTGAAAAAAATAAAAAGGTCTGATACTTTTATAACAGACCTCGTATAGGCCCAACACCATAGTAGGAGAAACATGCCCATATCATGATGCTTGCACCACCATGCTTCACTGTCTTCACTGTGAACTGTGGCTTGAATTCAGAGTTTGGGGGTCGTCTCACAAAAGGGTCTGCAGCCCTTGGACCCAAAAAGAACAATTTTACTCTCATCAGTCCACAAAATATTCCTCCATTTCTCTTTAGGCCAGTTGATGTGTTCTTTGGCAAACTGTAACCTCTTCTGCACGTCTTTTATTTAACAGAGGGACTTTGAGGGGGATTCTTGCAAATAAATTAGCTTCACACAGGTGTCTTACAGATAACTCCAGACTGTCTTTGATCATCCTGGAGCTGATCAATGGGTGAGCCTTTGCCATTCTGGTTATTCTTCTATCCATTTTGATGGTTGTTTTCCATTTTCTTCCACGCGTCTCTGGTTTTTTGTCCATTTTAAAGCATTGGAGATCACTGTAGATGAACAGCCTATAATTTTTTGCACCTGTGTATTTTTTCCTCTCCAATAAACTTTTTAATCAAACTACGCTGTTCTTCTGAACAATGTCTTGAACGTCCCATTTTCCTCAGGCTTTCAAAGAGAAAAAAAAGCATGTTCAACAGGTGCTGGCTTCATCCTTACATAGGGGACACCTGATTCACACCTGTTTGTTCCACAAAATTGACGAACTCACTGACTGAATGCCACATTACTATTATTGTGAACACCCCCTTTTCTACTTTTTTTTTTTTTTTACTAATAGCCCAATTTCATAGCCTTAAGAGTGTGCATATCATGAATACTTGGTCTTGTTGGATTTGTGATAAATCTACTGAATCTACTGGTACCTTGTTTCCCATGTAACAATAAGAAATATACTCAAAACCTGGATTAATCTTTTTAGTCACATAGCACTACTATTATTCTGAACACTACTGTATATATATATATATATATATATATATATATATACACACACACACACACACATACATGCATACATACACACAGCGGGAAAAATAAGTATTTAACACGTCATGTTTCTCAAATATATTTCTAAAGGTGCTATTTTCACCAGATTTAGGTAATAACTCAAGTAATCCACACATACAAAGAAACAAACAAATAAGTACATAAATGAAGTTATGTGTAATAAAATGGAATGACAGGGAAAAAGTATTGAACACGCTTACTGAAATTTATATAATACTTTGTACACAAGCCTCTGTTGGTAAAGACAGCTTCAAGATGCCTGATGTGTGGAGAAACTAGTCGCATGCATTGCTCAGGTGTGATTTCGGCCCATTCTTCCACACAAAGTCTTCAAATCTTGAAAGTTCCATAGACCTCTTCTATGAACTCTGATGTTTAGTTTTTTCCATAGATTTTCTATTGGATTCAAGTCAGGTGATTGTTTGGGCCATTCTAGCAGCTTTAGTTTCATTCTCTGAAACCTGAAATGACTGAATGACTTGGCCGTTTGGGATCATTGTCTTGCTGAAATGTCCACCCTAACTTCATCTTCATCATCCTGGTAGATGGCAGCAGATTTTATAAAAAAAAAGTCTCAGTATATTTTTCTGTTCATCCTTTCTTCAATTATATGAAGTTTGCCAATGCAGAATGCTGAAAAACAGGCCCACACCATGATGTTCCCACCCCCAAACTTCACTGTTGATGTGGTGTTTTTGGGGACATTTGACCTCCAAACATGATGCACATTATGTCATCCATAGAGTTCATTTTTGATCTCATCTGACCAGACTATATTCTTCCAGTATTTCACAGGCTTCCGTTTCCTGGGAGTCCACATAGACGAGAAACTAACCTGGGACAGGAACACCACACACTTGTCATTGGGAACATTCTGCCCAGACTGGGGGACCTTCATGGCTCTATATATATATATATATATATATATATATATATATATATATATATATATATATATATATATATATATATATATGTGTGTGTGTGTGTGTGTGTATGTATGTAAACACCTAAACAGGTCCTTGTCATTTTACTGATGGCTTGTATGTCATGTGACTATCATTATTTGTCCCATTGTATGAGTGATATCACATAGTACTTACAGTGGGGCAAAAAAGTACTTAGTCAGTCCCTGATTGTGCAAGTTCTCCTACTTAGAAAGATGAGAGAGGTCTGTAATTTTCTTCATTGGTACACTTCAATTATGAGAGACAAAATGAGGAAAAAAAAAAATCCAGAAAATCACATTGTAGGATTTTTAAAGAATATATTTGTAAATTATGGTAGAAAATAAGTATTTGGTCAATAAAAAAAAATTCAACTCAATACTTTGTAACAATCTTTGTTGGCAATGACAGAGGTCAAACATTTCCTTTAAGTCTTCACCAGGTTTGCACACACTGTAGCTGGTATTTTGGCCCATTCCTCCATGCAGATCTCCTCCAGAGCAGTGATGTTTTGGGGTTGTTGCTGGGCAACACGGACTTTCAACTCCCTCAACACATTTTCTATGGGGTTGAGGTATGGAGACTGGCTAGGCACTCCAGGACTTTGAAATGCTTTTTACGGAGCCACTCCTTCGTTGCCCGAGCGGTGTGTTTGGGATCACTGTCATACTGGAAGAACCAGCCACGTTGCATCTTCAATGCTCTCACTGATAGAAGGAGGTTTTGGCTTAAAATCTCACGATACATGGCCACGTTCATTCTTCCCTTAACATGGATCCGTCGTCCTGTCCCCTTTGCAGAAAAACAGCCTCAAAGCATGATGTTTCCACCCCCATGCTTCACAGCAGGTATGGTGTTCTTGGAATGCAACTCAGCATTCTTCTTCCTCCAAACATGACAAGTTGAGTTTTTACCAAAATGTTCTATTTTGGTTTCATCTGACCACATGATATTCTCCCAATCCTCTTCTGGATCATCCATATGCTCTCTGGCAAACTTCAGACAGCCCTGGACACGTACTGGCTTAAGCAGGGGGACACGCCTGGCACTGCAGGATTTGAGTCTCTCTCTGTGTAGTATGTAGCCTTTGTTGCTTTGGTCCCAGCTCTCTGCAGGTCATTCATCAGGTCCCTCCGTGTAGTTCTGGGATTTTTGTTCACTGTTCTCATGATCATTTTGACCCCACGGAATGACATCTTGCGTGGAGCCCCAAATCAAGGGAGATTATCAATGGTCTTGTATGTCTTCCATTTTCTTACAATTGCACCCACAGTTGATTTATTCACACCAACCTGTTTGACTATTGTAGACTCACTCTTCCCAGCCTAGTGCACATCTACAATGTTCTTCCTGGTGTCCTTCGACAGCTCTTTGGTCTTGCCCACGGTTGAGTTTGGAGTCTGACTGAGGCTGTGGATAGGTGTCTTTTATACAGATAATGCGTTCCAACAGATATTAATACAGGTAACAGGTGGAGGACAGAAAAGCTTCTTAAAGAAGAAGTTACAGGTCTGTGAGAGCCAGAAATCTTGCTTGTTTGTGGGTGACCAAATACTTATTTTCCACCATAATTTACAAATAAATTCTTTAAAAATCCGACAATGTGATTTCCTGGATTTTTTTTTCTCATTTTGTCTCTCGTAGTTGAAGTGTACCTATGATGAAAATTACAGACCTCTCTCATCTTTATAAGTAGGGGAATTTGCACAATCAGGGGTCTGACTAAATACTTTTTTACCCCACTGTAAATTCACATGACTTCATGATGGAAGTATTGGCAGTGCAACAACCAACACACAACATGTTAGTGACAAGCATCAATCTACTCACTGCTCTGTTGTGAAATTGTTAAAGACATTATACAATTCCCTAAAGCAGAGATTTGCTTTGAAGGTTGCCATTATCCGAATTAAGTTAACATTTCAATCATTTCGGTCCCAGCTGAAAGGATTTCTAAACTTGGCAAACAAAGCAGGACACAGACTAAACAATCTATAAATTAATAAGATAATAATAATTAAAACATTAAACCCCCTCCAATTGTCCCACATTCTGCCACTCCCTTAGCTCTTCATCAATTGATCCCTGTGGTGGCAGAAAAGGGCAGTAGCCCTCTAAAGAGGACTAATGATAAGGCACTACCTAAGCTTGCACATTCTCTTGCACCTACAACGGTCTGCCTTTTATTAGCCCAGAGACCCACAGACACAAAGGCAATTACATCACACTTTGATCCTAATGCACACACAGATGTGCATACATACACAAATTCAGCCGAAAAGCATGCACGAAGATTGATACACGCCATTGCATGATTGCATGGAAAGACCAAACACAACAGGCAAAAAAAACAAAAAACAGACTCATGAAACAAAAAGTAATCAGATTACTCTGTGCATTTATTCATATTACACCCAGCTGTTAACAGGAAGGAAGGCTGATCTGCTTCCTTAAATTCTGAATCAGTGTAGAATTCATAAATAAACAGAGCAGTCTCAGCTACTGCACCAAATACAGTTACATATTATACAACTACATCCCTTTATAAAAACTACACAAACTTTCACTGAAACAGGATTCATTCTCTGTGACAACCAGCAAAAATGCCAAACAGTCTCTGTATAGTCACTGGAAAATGATCCACATTCATTCATGCATTTTCTAAACTCCTTTCTTACAATTAAGGGTCACAGGAGGGTTGGGACCGTTATCAACAGTCACTGGGTGAGATGCCGGGTACACCATGGACAAGCTGCCAGTCTATCACAGGGCCGACACAGTCAGACAAACACATTCACACTTACAGCCAATTCAGATATCACAAGTCAGTTGCGTATCTCAGGCGGTGTGATGCATTGTTGTACTGGATAAAATATTGGCTGACAACCGAACCTGTGTAAACAGGTAAAGCTGGCAGAATACAATACAAACATGAGCAAGCTGTGCGGTTTAACCCCTTCTAAGCCTGTATATCCCATCAATGGGAAATTTCACTTTTTATTTGTGAGATACTGACAAGCCAAAATGAGGCAGGTGGTAGGGGGTTAATTTACATTAACAAGTGGAAAGTTGAAAAATTCTAACTTTTTAAAGCACAGAGCTCTCCGTGTTTATGGGAAACGCAAATATGAACTTGCCGTGTTAGAATTCTGCGCTGCTCCGCCATGACTACAAGGATGTATGTCTTGTCATTGTTTACCATAGTAACGTTCCGTTCACATTATTAAAATGACTGTGATAACTATAATTGGCAAACTTACTATTTTAATCCATCTCTTGCGCCTTTTGGGATTATTCTTGTCCATGGGAAAGTTATCTAAACATACAGTGGTTCACATGTGCATTCCAGATCTTTGTGCTCACAATTATGAAGTAACGTGCGTCGGACTGGCATCCCATCCAGGGGTAAGTCACAGACTCTAATTCACTTCAGGCTATAGAATCCAGAGATAAGGACCAGCAGCAACAGGCCTCATGGCCTATATTAGACTTATTATTTTCAAAAGCTCAATGCACAATGCAAGTCCTCCATAATAAAAGACCAAGTTAAAATTAAAAAGAAAAAAACTCTAGAATTCTAACTTAAGGACACCAAGTGTGTAACCATGATGTTGAACCCACAGACCTAACAACAAAATTCAGCATAATAGTACATTGAAAACTTCCATGCAAACTCTCCAGTAGAGCAGGTTGCTCAGTGGGATACGGAGTTACCCAGACTACCAATATGCAGTCTTGGGTTCATTTCCGGTCATGCCACCTGTGTCCTTAGATAAGACATTTCATTTGTGTCATCCCACCCAGCTGAAAATGGGTACTGGTCCTGGCTGGAGACGTAACCTCCAATGGAATGGCTTCCCATTCGGGGGAGTCAGAAAATCTCATCCATATCATGCTGCAGAATCCTAGGTTAAATACAAGCACGAATGCGCTACAGGGTCTCTCTAGGATTTTCTACTACTTCATACAAAATGGACCATTACTGAAATCAACTTTCATTAAAGCTTACAAAATATTGCCTTGTATAGGCTAAATCCACTAATCATTGGCTGCATGTAAACATCTATATTATAATAGCCAAGTGGCCTCTGGATCAGGAGGTCTGGGTGGCTTTGCTTGAGCTGCTGCCCCCGCGACCCGACTCCGGATAAAGCGGAAGAAAATGGATGGATGGATGGATGGATGAAGTGGCCTCTGTGTGCGTGTATGAATGTGTGCGTGTGTGTGTGTGGCTTCGATCGTGGAGGAGAGACGACATTTGCCGCTTGGTATGGTTATGTATTTTGGGACAAGAATGAATGCTCCATGAACAGAAAGTTGATAGGACTAATATTTGGGGGGAAATTAACAATATTATCTTATAACAGTGAACAATTGACATTGTGCTGCAATGCATCATGGGAGTTCGGGTTTTGGGGTTTTAAATGTTGTTATTGTGGTTTTCATGTTAGTTTAACAAAGTTGTTAGTGTTATTGATTCATTGTGTTTTTGTAGTTCAACTGGTTTAGTCAGTGCAGTGCCATGTTGCTGTTACCATGAGTGAAAAGTATACTGCGTTTGATGTCTTCCACCACAGTCAACGTTTATGAGTGTGTAAAAATAAAAGCATCTGCTTAAGGTAGAATGCAGAAAAGACAAAAAGGTGTACATGCGTGTAACTTTGATTACAGACAAACTGGGGAGAGCTGACATTTCCGTATGGTATACTTGATCAAGGATGAACACCGCCAAAATAGGAATATTTGATAGGACTAATATTTTTGGAAAAACTATGGATATTAGCTAACAACACTGAACAATGGATGTTGATAATTACATTCTGGACTCACACGCCAATACAGCAGGGGGCAATAAATCATCTATATATTAAAAGTGTGCTTGCGTGATTTGGATTTTATTTAGTAAGTTCAATGTCAGCCCAGGTCGACCCCGGACAGCCGGGGATCCCTGGGGTGGTCCGCCTGTCCGGTTCGGCCATGGTCTTGGGACCCTAACCTGGGGCTTGTGGGGTCCAGGCTGCCACGGGCTGTTGTGGGAGTGGAAGTTGCAGTGGGGCACATGTGATGACACTGGGGGGTGTGAATAACTGCTGGGGGGTGGGGGCCATGATCGCCATGGGATGGCATGTTGTCCTGCTCTCGCTAGGGTGGTCTCCTCATCTTGGGCTTTGGTGTTTAGGATGGGGCCCGAGAGTGGGTGGATAAGAGGCCCTACTGGCTGTGTTGGGGGAGTCTCGGGTGATGAGGGAGTCCCATGTATTTCCTGGCTCTGGGTTTTGGTCCCGCCCCTTGTCTGGGGGGCCAGATCCCACCCTGGTAGGGCTTGGTGGTCCCTGACTGGGTTAGGTCATGCTGTCTCTTTGGCCCCTCGTCCCTGACGCTGCTCGCCCGTCTCTTTGGGGGCCATGGCCTGGGTGGTGTGGTTCTGGGGTGCCCCCTTTTGTGTGCGTACGCCAGTGCCCTGTGCGCTCCCCCTGATGTGTGGGGTTGCTCCCTGTGCCTCCATGAGGGGGGAGGGGGTTGTGGTATGGGGGTGCATTCTGGCCCACCTGGGCTGTTCCCCTGGTGGTTCTTCGGGCTGCCCCGGTGGCTCTGGTAGGTGCCCTTCCTGGCCCCTATGCCCTTCTACTGTCACTTTTTTCCTTGCATCTCCTGGGGCCCTGCATCCTAGACCTATTTCCGTCTCTTGCGTGCAATCTGTATGGCTCCTGACGTGCCAGAGTGGTCCACGTCATATGGTAAAGTTCTGTACTTTTGTCTTGGCCCAACACACCAGCCACAGTAGTGATCAGTTATTTAGCTGTGATCTGGGTCTCGGTTAGGTGTTTGTGGGCGTCACCACAATTCAGTTTTGGGTGTTCTCAAGGGGATCAAGACTCTGGTGTCCTAGATTAGGGTATGAATGCTCACTAACTAGACAACAGACTGTTGCCGTCACTGTTTGTTCATGTGTGGTTGTTTGTCCTGGTAAGTTGTAGTGTCCCGTCTCCTTGGTGTCTCACTTTTCATCACTTCACGGATATTGCTGTCGCCACTTGTCGTTCATTATTGTCTGTCAATCTTGTCTGGGGGGATGGGGGTCACACACGCACACCACGTTCACTCATGCACTACATACCATCTGTCTTGCAAGAACAAATTGCATATACGAGGTCTGTCCATAAAGTATTGTACCTTTTTATTTTTTAAACTATATGGATTTGATTCATATGTTTTTACGTCAGACATGCTTGAACCCTTGTGCGCATGCGTGAGTTTTTCCACGCCTGTCGGTGACGTTATTCGCCTTGTGGAAGGAGTGGTCCCGCCCCATCGTCGGATTTTCATTGTCTGGAAATGTCTATCTCGGCTTTCAATGTTTACCAGTCCAGTAAGTATCTGTGAAATTGTGGAGAGCTGGACATGTCCAAACTTGTCCTCTGACACGCTGAAACGGAAGTGTTCCTTTGTCTCGCTTCCAAAGCGAATCAGTTGTGACACGCGAAGCCTCTGCACGGCTTTCCATGACAAAATCTCTTGTTAAATGTGAACTCTGCCGGAAAATAGCTGATGTCCAGCTCTTGTGATAACCAGAGAAACAGCACACGACGGTCTCGTATCCACAGAGCCATCAGCTCAGAAATGGTCCGGTGGCTTGTGCCGTGTCGTCGCAGCTCGGAGCGCGGCGCGCTGAGCGTCCTTAAAGGGGTCCTTAAAGCTGTACTACCAGACCTTATTCTCTGTGAAGCCCGTAAAATTTTCACCGAAAGCCAGATAAATTTTTCGAATAGTTTCCAGGTGCCAGTCTCTAACAACTTCTGAAAAAATTCTGAGGAAAAAAAAAAAACAAATCATTCCGCCATTTCCAGACAATGAAAATCCGACGATGGGGCGGGACCACTCCTTCCACAAGGCGTGCTCACAGGCGAATGACATCACCGACAGGCGTGGAAAAACTCACGCATGCGCACAAGGGTTCAAGCTTGTCTGATGTGAAAACATATGAATCAAATCCATATAGTTTAAAAAAATAATAAAAAGGTACGATACTTTATGGACAGACCTCATATGAGTATTTATGTATATAAATGGTTCTGCCAGTGTGGCATTTACCATTACTATATATGCAGACGGTGGGGGAGGGGGGTGGGGTTGGGGATGGAGTGTGCATGCCTGCGAGATTATATTTAGTAAGTTCAATGTAAGTACATGACAGAATTGTAATTAAGTTAAAAATACATGGATGACAAGAAAGTGAAAACAGTTATTTCCATTGAAAAATCAAATGACAAAATAGAAGTAATAATAATATAATAATAATGATAACAAGCACCTAAACAATTAAGACTAAGTTAAGATTAAAAATTTATGCAATTAACAGGAAATAAAAGCACTGAGTTCCTCTTCTAAAAACTGTTGAGGTCTAAGGTTCTAAAAACATTCTAGACTCACACGCCATTCCAACTCATTAAAATTTGCATAATTTATTACCACCCTTGAAAAATGTCAGCTACCTATTTTATAAACACTAACCAATCTTGAGACCATGGATCCCCACGGGAAATGTGGTAGTTCTACAACCCCTGGCAAAAATTATGGAATCACCGGCCTCGGAGGATATTCATTCAGTTGTTTAATTTTGTAGAAAAAAAGCAGATCACAGACATGACACAAAACTAAAGTCATTTCAAATGGCAACTTTCTGGCTTTAAGAAACACTATAAGAAATCAAGAAAAAAAGATTGTGGCAGTCAGTAACGGTTACTTTTTTAGACCAAGCAGAGGAAAAAAATATGGAATCACTGAATTCTGAGGAAAAAATCATGGAATGACCCTGTAAATTTTCATCCCCAAAACTAACACCTGCATCATATCAGATCTGCTCGTTAGTCTGCATCTAAACAGGAGTGATCACACCTTGGAGAGCTGTTGCACCAAGTGGACTGACATGAATCATGGCTCCAACATGAGCGATGTCAATTGAAACAAAGGAGAGGATTATCAAACTCTTAAAAGAGGGTAAATCATCACACAATGTTGCAAAAGATGTTGGTTGTTCACAGTCAGCTGTGTCTAAACTCTGTACCAAATACAAACAACATGGGAAGGTTGTTAAAGGCAAACATACTGGTAGACCAAGGAAGACATCAAAGCGTCAAGACAGAAAACTTAAAGCAATATGTCTCAAAAATTGAAAAATGCACAACAAAACAAATGAGGAACGAATGGGAGGAAACTGGAGTCAACGTCTGTGACTGAACTGTAAGAAACCGCCTAAAGGAAATGGGATTTACATACAGAAAAGCTAAACAAAAGCCATTATTAACACCTAAACAGAAAAAAAAACAAGGTTACAATGGGCTAAGGAAAAGCAATCGTGGACTGTGGATGACTGGATGAAAGTCATATTCAGTGATGAATCTTGAATCTGCATTGGGCAAGGTGATGATGCTGGAACTTTTGTTTGGTGCCGTTCCAATGAGATTTATAAAGATGACTGCCTGAAGAGAACATGTAAATTCCACAGTCATTGATGATATGGGGCTGCATGTCAGGTAAAGGCACTGGGGAGATGGCTGTCATTACATCATCAATAAATGCACAAGTTTACGTTGATATTTTGGACAATTGAAAGGATGTTTGGGGATGATGAAATCATTTTTCAAGATGATAATGCATCTTGCCATAGAGCAAAAACTGTGAAAACATTCCTTGCAAAAAGACACATAGGGTCAATATCATGGCATAGGGTCAATGTCAATGAGCAGATCTGATTTGATGCAGGTGTTAGTTTGGGGGTGATTCCATAATTTATTCCTCAGAATTGAGTGATTCCATATTTTTTTCCTCTGCTTGGTCTAAAAAAGTAACCGTTACTGACTGTCACAATCTTTATTTCTTGATTTCTTAGTGTTTCTTAAAGCCAGAAAGTTGCCATTTGAAATGACTTTAGTTTTGTGTCATGTCTGTGATCTGCTTTTTTTCTACAAAATTAAACAACTGAATGAACATTATCCGAGGCCGGTGATTCCATAATTTTTGTCAGGGGTTGTATTTATATCTTTTAGAATTTCTTCCAGAGTCCCTTACAGCTGAAGACAGATCTCTCACCATCCATCTCTGGAATTTCCAGATGAATTCACATTCTTCAAGCTGAAACAGATTTAATTCACATCCTCTACTGGATATCTCGGCCAACCAGCAAGGGCTGGTAAATGTCATGAATGACATACACCAGAAGATGGCAGTCAAAGACTATGTCAAAATTTTTAGTCTGGAATTTGAATATTTTTACTGCCATAAAGTAGACGTTGCCCACTTTCAAAATACAGTAATTACATTGTGAAGAATATCAAGATCAGACAGGTATCAAGATCATGCCAAATACAAAGGAAAGCAACCAATCATTGCAGAGATATGGCCCAAAGAGCTGAAAAATGTCAACACTGAATAGTAGAAAAAGCTTGAATCTTCGACTGGACTGGGTTGCTTGACGCGAGGACGTTTCGCTTCAAATCACAGAAGCTTCCTCAGCTAAAATTCTTGCTCTGGTGGTCTGACTTCTGCCTTGACTCTTGTAGAGAAGAATAATCAAGAAGTCACAAAAGCTGGAGTTTTAAACCTAACCAGACCCCTCCTACCGAGAGGCAGACTGCTATAGGCCAGTGACTAAACAATAGCTCTAATTAGCACCTATTGTGCTCTAGTTAGCACCCTCCTAATGACAGGGCAGCTGTCCCTCCAAATGATGGGAGGGACCCTCTCCTGATGGCTCCCTTGACGACTCTGCTGATGACGTGAATGACTCATTACCATGAACAAAAGACTGAAACTGCTTTGACCTATGTACCCCATTGTAAACAGGGGATAAAGCGTGTCTCAGGCCCCCTCCCCGGTTAAGGCTGGGTTTCAAACGTTTGACCCCTCTCTCAAAACATTTCTTCTCTCTGGCTAATATTTTAACTTCCTTGTCCTCAAATGTGTGGTTAGTGTCTTTAAGGTGGAGATGAACTGCAGACTGAGGTCCACTGGTGCCCTCTCTGCGGTGCTGGTATAGCCTTTTGTGTAAAGGTTGCTTAGTCTCACCTATGTAGTATTCGTTACAGTTTTCATGACATCTGATAGAATACACTACATTGCTCTGTTTGTAACTAGGGATCCTGTCCTTAGGGTGAACTAATTTCTGTCTCAAGGTGTTAACCGGTTTAAAGTAAACTGGGATTTTGTGCTGTCTGAAGATCCTCTGTAGTTTTTCCCCTACTCCTGCTAAATAAGGGAGAGACACTCCTCTTCTTCTTGTCTCTGTCTCCTGTCTATCTGGTCTCTTTGTTCTCTGTGACTTCTGCACTTTGTCCAGGGACGATCGTGGGTACCCACATACTGTGAGGGCTTTCTGGACAAGTTGTTGTTGTTTAGCCCTTCCCTCTGCAGTTGTGGGCACCTGTAGGGCTCTGTGTTGAAGCGTCCTGATCACCACGAGCTTGTGTTCAAGGGGGTGGTTTGAGCCAAAGAGCAGATATTGGTCAGTGTGAGTTGGTTTTCTGTAAACCCCTCTCTGGAGCTGCCTGTTCTCTCCACTCATAACATCACAGTCCAAGAAGGCTAAATGGTTGTAATGTTGTGAGTGTCTCTCCCTTATTTAGCAGGGGTAGGGGAAAAACTACAGAGGATCTTCAGACAGCACAAAATCCCAGTTTACTTTAAACCGGTTAACACCTTGAGACAGAAATTAGTTCACCCTAAGGACAGGATCCCTAGTTACAAACAGAGCAATGTAGTGTATTCTATCAAATGTCAGGAAAACAGTAACGAACACTACATAGGTGAGACTAAGCAACCTTTACACAAAAGGCTATACCAGCACCGCAGAGTGGGCACCAGTGGACCTCAGTCTGCAGTTCATCTCCACCTTAAAGACAGTAACCACACGTTTGAGGACAAGGAAGTTAAAATATTAGCCAGAGAGAAGAAATGGTTTGAGAGAGGGGTCAAGGAGGCATTCTTTGTGAAACGTTTGAAACCCAGCCTTAACCGGGGAGGGGGTCTGAGACACACTTTATCCCCTGTTTACAATGGAGTACTCAGGTCAAAGCAGTTTCAGTCTTTTGTTCATGGTAATGAGTCATTCACGTCATCAGCAGAGTCGTCAAGGGAGCCATCAGGAGAGGGTCCCTCCCATCATTAGGAGGGACAGCTGCCCTGTCATTAGGAGGGTGTTAACTAGAGCACAATAGGTGCTAATTAGAGCTATTGTTTAGTCACTGGCCTATAGCAGTCTGCCTCTCGGTAGGAGTGGTCTGGTTAGGTTTAAAACTCCAGCTTTTGTGACTTCTTGATTATTCTTCTCTACAAGAGTCAAGACAAAAGTCAGACCACCAGAGCAAGAATTTTAGCTGAGGAAGCTTCTGTGATTTGAAGCGAAACGTCCTCGCGTCAAGCAACCCAGTCCAGTTGAAGATTCAAGCTTTTTCTACTATGGAAACCACCTGGACAACTGAGAGCCTACACAGAATCAACACTGAATAGGTGACATCCATCCAAATTTTAACATAATTTCAATTTATTTCATTTATATAGCGCCAAATCACAACAAAGCTACCTCAAGACACTTCACACAAGTAAGGTCTAACCTTACCAACCGCCAGAGCAAACAACAGGGGCAGTGGTAAGGAACAACTCCCTCTGATGATTTGAGGAAGAAACCTCAAGCTGACCAGACTCAAAGGGGTCTAATAGCTGACTTAGAACTGGTGCGGACCAGGGGAATCCGACTGTTTAATTAAAACAAAGCATTTAAGCTCTTTAAGCTACACTACCTTAAAGTTTAACATACCTAAACAATCAAACGTGTATGTATGTATATGTAGAGCATGGTGGTCCCTGACTGGGTTAGGTCATGCTGTTTTAATTCTGATGTGTGCCAAAATTACGTTCAACTAGTAATAATTGTGGATTAATTGGTGTATTTTTGTCTGAGGTGATTGAGTGTGAAGATAATTTTGTTGCACTTGTAATGACTATCTATCTATCTATCTATCTATCTATCTATCTATCTATCTATCTATCTATCTGTGCTTGGGCCATGCTACCGACAACTTCTGAAACAATTTACAAAACGAATATACAGGAAATTTTGCCGGTGCACATATAATATAAAACAGAAATAAAAATAAATAAATAAAATAATAATCATATAATAATCATCATAATAAAAATAATAAAATAAAATATAAAAGAAATCCATTGAGCACTCAGTAAGATCAGGCTCCTGAAAGACAGACACACATCACCCGGACAGAAATGGAAAATATATGGGGTACTTGGTCCCAAAGAATTAGGGTTGAGAACTATTTTGGTACAAAACATGAACCATACTGATGTTGATAAGCAGTCTGACCTGGTGTTGTTCTTGAACTTCAGGAAGTAGTGCAGACAGTTAATGCAATGATGGGGTCCAGGACCTTCACAGCCATTCTCAGAGCACTCAGAGTCACAGGGACCTGAGGACAAACAAGAAGCCGCCAGCATCACAATTATTAATTGTCTGATGAGAGTATTAAGTTTTGTTTATTTTATGCACACACACATACACACCATATAATAAGGCATGACACAACAGTAAAAACAGTGGTAACATATGCCAAATAAAGATGTTACTTAGCAATACAGTGTAAACATGCCGTTACTGAAGCCAGGCAGGCTATCCTGTCAGCGTACATCTCAGATTTATCACGTACCATTGTACTCCTCTGTGACTTCCTCTTCAGGGGGCATCAGCATGTCTGTGGAGCGGGGCTTATCGGTACGCAGAGAGGTGCCATAGAGCACCAGAGACCACTCCTTCAGCTTTCCTGAAGCAAGAACAGCATTGTAAAAGGTCATCATACACAGATTCTCCAAGTCAGTACTTTAACCTTCAGATATAAATATCTACACTTTGATTCACACATGATATTGTACATTTTACAGTTAACGGTATCAATCTGGCACACTTGGAGAGCAAAACATACACTGATTAAGAGAGTACATTGTCATCATCCTCTGCCACTTTTCAAGAGAAGAATTTAACCTTTTAGCCAAAAACAGTGGTGGAATACGTACATCCAGTACTATACTAAAGTACAAATTCAGAATTTGCCCATTGTTGAGGGTGCACTATGTGAGGGGACATCTGGTCTCTAGATGCACCTTCAACAGCATTTGTTGTTACTGGTTTTGTTTGTTGCTTGGTGGCAGTAAGGCACAAACAGATTTGCGAACAGCCATTCAACCTAAGTACAAGAAGATGAAGTAAATGGCATGCTAACAATGTTAGAGTAGCGTTACTTGCAGTGCATTCGGAAAGTATTCACAGCACTTCACTTCTTCCACATTTTGTTGTTATAGTCTTATTCCAAAATGGAGGAAAACTTTTTTTCTTCAAAATTCTACACACAATACCCCATAATGACAATGTGAAAAAAAGCTTCTTTTTTTTTTTTACATTTTTACAAATAAAATAAAAATAAAAAAGTTTTAAAAAGTTTTTAAAAATAAAAACTAAGAAATCACATGTACACAAGTATTCATAGCCTTTGCCATGAAGCTCAAAATTGAGCTCAGGTGCATCCTGTCTCCACTGATCATCCTCGAGATGTTTCTACAGCTTCAGTGGATTCCACTTGTGGTAAATTCAGTTGATTGGACATGATATGGAAAGGCACACACCTGTCTACATATAAGGTCCCACAGTTGACAGTGCATGTCAGAGCACAAACCAAGCCAATGATCACTCTGTCAGAGCTCCACCATTCCTCTGTGGAGAGAGGAGAACCTTCCAGAAGGACAACCATCTCTGCAGCAGTCCACCAATCGGGCCTGTATGGTAGAGTGGCCAAATGGAAGCCACTCTTTAGTAAAAGGTACATGGCAGCCCACCTGGAGTTTACCAAAAGGCACATGATGGAATCTCAGACCATGAGAAACAAAATTCTCTGCTCTAATGAGACAAAGATTGAACTTTTTGGCATGAATACTAGGCATCATGTTTGGAGGAAACCATGGGATGTTTTTCAGCAGTCAACTAGGAGACTAGTCAGGATGAGGGAAAGATAAATGCAGCAATTGTACAGAGACATCATGGATAAAAACCTGCTCCAGAGAGCTCTTGACCTCAGACTGGGGCAACAGTTCATCTTCCAACAGGACAATGACCCCAAGCACACAGCCAAGACATCAAAGGAGTGATTTCAGGACAACTTTGTGAATGTCCTTGAGTGGCCCAGCCAGAGCCCAGTCCTGAATCTGATTGAACACTTTTGGAGAGATCTGAAAATGGCTGTGCACCGATGCTCCCCATCCAACCTGATGGAGTTTGAGAGGTGCTGTAAAGAGGAATGGACAAAACTGCCCAAAGATAAGTGCACCAAGCTTGTGGCATCATATTCAAGAAGACTTGAGGCTTTAATTGCTGCCAAAGGTGTATCAACAAAGTATTTAGCAAAGGGTGTGAATACTTATGTACATGTGACCATGGCAACGTGAAACCTTTTTCATGCTGCCATTATAGGGTTTTATGAGTAGAATTTTGAGGGGAAAAAATGAATTTCCTCCATTCTGGAATAAAGCTGTAACATAACAAAATGTGGAAGTGAAGTGCTGTGAATACTTACCTGATGCACGGTATCAGCAATGGCATCTGCACCAATGTTACCCATATGGTGACATATATTGACAATGTTAAAATTCTTTTTGACTAATAGATCATAGCATTGGACATGGTAATGTTTGTTAGCTTTACTTATTTCAAACAATGTTATGTCCTCAAAACACAACCAAATGATGCATTTCTGATGCACAATGTTAGAGTTCTTTTATATTAGGGCTGAGAGGTACACCGTTGTAACAGTAAACACTGGTGTGATGTGTGCAATGATGTGGACTGCATAATACTGTCAACATCAGGTACAATCTGGCCAATGAGAACCCTTGCCAGGCCAGATTTTTTTAAATGCCACCAATGAAAAACAACATAGAAGAAATAATAATAATAATCATAACAATAACCCAAATAGCCATTAATTTGGAAATCAATATATCAGCAGAGCTGAGGCTGTGATGAGCTGAGGCTCCTCCCCCTTGTTCTGTTGAGGTCCACATGTGAGCTGGAATACGTCTTAAATACTTATACAATCTTGGCCAAAAGGTTTGACAATGACTCAAATTGTGTTTGTCATCCTTTGCTACTTTATTTTTATTTACTAATATATATTTTTTCTCAAGTTTCTATGGTATAAACAATAAAATTTATAAGCATTTTATAAGTTTTAAAGTTTTTTTTGGCTAATACATCACATTTCTGAAAGAGTGCCAATATTTGTAGTGTTGACCGTTCTTCTGCACGATTTGTGCAATTCACTCTGCCATGCTGGACATCTGACGTGTCACTTTCTTAGTGAAGTTGGACCATTACAATGTTAAAAGAGTAAATCCTTTTGGCTGCTCCCTTGTTTTCACTCAAGGTCACCACAGCAGATCCACTGAGGTGTGCTGATTTGGCACAAGTTTTATGCCGGATGCCCTTCCTGACGCAACTCCACATTAAATGGAGAAATGTGGCAGGGGTGGGGTTTGAACCAGGAACCTTCTGTACTGAAACCAAGCACGCTAACCACTGGCCACCACCCCTTCCCTGGTCATTACAATGTTAAATACTTGAGATATTATCCATTTTTCCCTCCACACACACCTAACAAGTAGAAGAGTATCATATCTGTTACAAGGTTGGGAGTGGACAAGAAAGAAGGGTCAACTTTTAGGCATCAGTCATTCTTGCCTTTTATTCATATACAGTGGGGTAAAAAAGTAATTAGTCAGGCCCTGATTGTGCAAGTTCTCCTACTTAGAAAGATGAGAGACGTCTGTAATTTTCATCATAGGTACACTTCAACTATGAGACACAAAATGAGAAAAAAAAAAATCCAGGAAATCGCATTGTAGGATTTTTAAAGAATTCATTTGTAAATTGTGGTGGAAAATAAATATTTGGTCACCCACAAACAAGCAAGATTTGTGGCTCTCACAGACCTGTAACTTCTTCTTTAAGAGGCTTTTCTGTCCTCCACCTGTTACCTGTATTAACATCTGTTGGAACACATTATCTGTATAAAAGACACCTGTCCACAGCCTCAAACAGTCAGACTCCAAACTCAACCATGGCCAAGACCAAAGAGCTGTCGAAGGACACCAGGAAGAACGTTGTAGATGTGCACCAGGCTGGGAAGAGTGAGTCTACAATAGTCAAACAGGTTGATGTGAATAAATCAACTGTGGGAACAATTGTAAGAAAATGGAAGACATACAAGACCATTGATAATCTCCCACGAGCTGGGGCTCCACGCAAGATGTCATCCCGTGGGGTCAAAATGATCATAAGAACGGTGAACAAAAATCCCATAACTACACGGAGGGACTTGATGAATGACCTGCAGAGAGCTGGGACCAAAGTAACAAAGGCTACACACTACGCAGAGAGGGATTCAAATCCTGCAGTGCCAGGCGTGTCCCCCTGCTTAAGCCACTACGTGTCCAGACCCATCTGAAGTTTGCCAGAGAGCATATGGATGATCCAAAAAAGGATTGGGAGAATATCATGTGGTCAGATGAAATCAAAATAGAACTTGTAAAAACTCAATTAGTCGTGTTTGGAGGAAGAAGAATGCTGAGTTGGATTCCAAGAACACCATATCTACTGTGAAGCATGGGGGTGGAAACATCATGCTTTGGGGCTGTTTTTCTGAAAAGGGGACAGGATAACTGATCTGTGTTAAGGGAAGAATGAACAGGGCCATGTATCATGAGATTTTAAGCCAAAACCTCCTTCCTTCAGTGAGAGCATTGAAGATGCAACGTGGCTGGGTCTTCCAGCATGGCAATGATCCCAAACACACCACTCAGGCAACGAAGGAGTGGCTCTGTAAAAAGCATTTCAAGGTCCTGGAGTGGCCAAGCCAGTCTCCAGACCTCAACCCCATAGAAAATTTTGGGGAGTTGAAAGTCCATGTTGCCCAGCGACAGCCCCAAAACATCACTGCTCTAGAGATCTGCATGGAGGAATGGCCCAAAATACCAGCTACAGTGTGTGCAAACCTGGTGAAGACTTACAGGAAACGTTTGACCTCTGTCACTGCCAACAAAGATTATGTTACAGTAAACATACAGGCAGATGGAATTTCTTGCTTGGCATTTCTGTCTGTCGCACCTCCTCCAGTGCCTATGGGTCAGCTGCAGGGTCATCAGCCAGGAACCCCCATTCCTCAACGTTTCGCCTCTTTAATCCTGGGACATCTCCTGGTGGTGGGGCAGTGACAGAGACGTCTCCCTGTAACTCCCTGCAGCTGATAGCTGTTGCCCCCTGCGGCTGTAATTTGGGGTTAGTTGTTTTTCCCCCAGGACTTGTCCTTCCTCCTCAGCCAGAGCCAGAAGCTGCCTTTTTCTGCCTCCTCTGCCAATTCTCTCACTGCTCTCTTCAATTTCCCTCCGGTTGCTCCTACCTCCCTCAGAAGACGTATGACTGACAACACCACTAAGCCTCGGCATCCCACCTCGACTGGGACAAAATGTGCTGAAGACTTACATTGCATGCATTGCAGAGGTAACAGCATTCTTCTTTCCCAAACCACTGGTGGAGGTTGCGGGGACAGGGGAGGATGTCATAGGTTGCATAAATGAGGAAACTAAGCCTTGCCTGTGGAATCTTCCACAGGTCTGACCAACTGATGTTACGGTTGACAACTACCTCCCAAGTTGTCCAGCTTCTTTGTCGGCCCTGTGACAAGGGCCGATCTTGATCTTGTAGAGCTCTTCCTCCATCCTCGTTACAAAGTATTGCATTGTACTTTTGTTATTGACCAAATACTTATTTTCCACCATAATTTACAAATAAATTCTTTAAAAATCCTACAATGTGATTTCCTGGATTTTTTTTCTCATTTTGTCTCTGATAGTTGAAGTGTACCTATAATAAAAAATTACAGACCTCTCATCTTTCTAAATAGGAGAACTTGTACAATCGGGGCCTGACTAAATACTTTTTTTTACACCACTGTATAACACCAGAACAGAATAATAATGGAAATGTCTTTCAGCCCAATGCTGCATTCACATGTTAGCTGTAAGCAGCAGATGGTAAACTGGATATTTCATCATTTTCTGTGAAAGGATGATGGAAAATTGTGCCACTACTGGCTATGAGCTCGGCAACCACGCAATGTGATGACATTTGCTATCAAACGTTAAAACTCAACTTTTAGTGCCTACTGCAGTGATGACGATAAAATAGATGTTTTATCTGTAATGAGGAGAAAAGAGAGGCACTGTGAGATGGGTTATTTACAGTAGTGTTCATAATAATAGTGCTATGTGACTAAAAAGATTGATCCAGGTTTTGAGTATATTTCTTAATGTTACATGGGAAACAAGGTACCAATAGATTCAGTAGATTCTCACAAATCCAACAAGACCAAGTATTCATGATATGCACACTCTTAAGGCTATGAAATTGGGCTATTAGAAAAAAAAAAAAAGTAGAAAGGGGGTGTTCACAATAATAGTAGCGTCTGCTGTTGACGCGACAAACTCAAAACTATTATGTCCAAACTGCTTTTTTAGCAATCCTGTGAATCACTAAACTAGTATTTAGTTGTATAACCAAAGTTTTTCCTGATTTCTTCACATCTGCGAGGCATTAATTTTGTTTGGTTTGGAACCAAGATTTTACTCATTTACTTAGCATTGATCTCTTGCTTGCAAAGCGATGCATTAAATTTATTGATAAGTTGTGTAATAGTGATAACAATGTTGTCAGTACCATTACCATTATGGAACTGTTAGGTACCCATTCTGTGATAGGTGCTAATAAGAGATATCTCATGTATAAATTTAACTGTGATATTAATAATGTGTGTTCCTTTTGGCGGCTTAATTTTGACAGTCACTTATTAAGACTTGCACTGCAAACTAAGGAGCTCTGTAAAATGAGAGACAGTTGCGAAGTTGGCTTTTTGAATGAACATGAATGTCATTTTATTATTACTTGTTTATGTTCAGGGTGACAGCCTGGTGCTGTTTTAAGAGTTTATATTTGTTTCATATTTGTTTTAAATATGTTTCATTTTTAGTGTACAGCATTTCGTTGTGAATAAAGAATTACAAACAAACAAACTAGTGTTCTTGGGGTCATTGTCTTGTTGAAACACCCCTTTCAAGGGCATGTCCTCTTCAGCATAAGGCAACATGACCTCTTCAAGTATTTTGACATATCCAAACTGATCCATGATACCTGGTATGCGATATATAGGCCCAACACCATAGTAGGAGAAACATGCCCATATCATGATGCTTGCACCACCATGCTTCACTGTCTTCACTGTGAACTGTGGCTTGAATTCAGAGTTTGGGGGTCGTCTCACAAACTGTCTGCGGCCCTTGGACCCAAAAAGAACACTTTTACTCTCATCAGTCCACAAAATATTCCTCCATTTCTCTTTAGGCCAGTTTGATGTGTTCTTTGGCAAATTGTAACCTCTTCTGCACATGTCTTTTATTTAACAGAGGGACTTTGTGGGGGATTCTTGCAAATAAATTAGCTTCACACAGGCGTCTTCTAACTGTCACAGCACTTACAGGTAACTCCAGACTGTCTTTGATCATCCTGGAGCTGATCAATGGGTGAGCCTTTGCCATTGTGGTTATTCTTCTATCCATTTTGATGGCTGTTTTCCATTTTCTTCCACGCGTCTTTTTTTTTTTTTTGTCCATTTTAAAGCATTGGAGATCATTGTGGATCAGGGATGACCAAGTTCGGTCCTCGAAAGCCACTCTCCTGACACTCTTAGTTGTTTCCCTGCTCCAACACACCTGAATCCAATGAAAGGCTCATTAAAAGTCTGCTAACGAGTCTTTCATTGGATTCAGGTTTGTTGGAGTAGGGAGACAACTAAGAGTGTCAGGAAGGTGGCTCTCGAGGACCGAACTTGGCCACCCCTGTTGTAGATGAACAGCCTATAATGTTTTGCACCTGCGTATAAGTTTTCCCCTCTCCAATCAACTTTTTAATCAAACTACGCTGTTCTTCTGAACAATGTCTTGAACATCCCATTTTCCTCAGGCTTTCAAAGAGAAAAGCATGTTCAACAGGTGCTGGCTTCATCCTTACATAGGGGACACCTGATTCACACCTATTTGTTCCACAAAATTGACAAACTCACTGACTGAATGCCACACTGCTATTATTGTGAACACCCCCTTTTCTACTTTTTTTTTTACTAATAGGCCAGTTTCATAGCCTTAAGAGTGTGCATATCATGAATGCTTGGTCTTGTTGGATTTGTGAGAATCAATCAATCAATCAATTTTTTTTTTATATAGCGCCAAATCACAACAAATAGTTGCCCCAAGGTGCTTTATATTGTAAGGCAAGGCCATACAATAATTATGTAAAACCCCAACGGTCAAAACGACCCCCTGTGAGCAAGCACTTGGCTACAGTGGGAAGGAAAAACTCCCTTTTAACAGGAATAAACCTCCAGCAGAACCAGGCTCAGGGAGGGGCAGTCTTCTGCTGGGACTGGTTGGGGCTGAGGAAGAGAACCAGGAAAAAGACATGCTGTGGAGGGGAGCAGAGATCGATCACTAATGATTAAATGCAGAGTGGTGCATACAGAGCAAAAAGAGAAAGAAACAGTGCATCATGGGAACCCCCAGCAGTCTACGTCTATAGCAGCATAACTAAGGGATGGTTCAGGGTCACCTGATCCAGCCCTAACTATAAGCTTTAGCAAAAAGGAAAGTTTTAAGCCTAATCTTAAAAGTAGAGAGGGTGTCTGTCTCCCTGATCTGAATTGGGAGCTGGTTCCACAGGAGAGGAGCCTGAAAGCTGAAGGTTCTGCCTCCCATTCTACTCTTACAAACCCTAGGAACTACAAGTAAGCCTGCAGTCTGAGAGCGAAGCGCTCTATTGGGGTGATATGGTACTACGAGGTCCCTAAGATAAGATGGGACCTGATTATTCAAAACCTTATAAGTAAGAAGAAGAATTTTAAATTCTATTCTAGAATTAACAGGAAGCCAATGAAGAGAGGCCAATATGGGTGAGATATGCTCTCTCCTTCTAGTCCCCGTTAGTACTCTAGCTGCAGCATTTTGAATTAACTGAAGGCTTTTTAGGGAACTTTTAGGACAACCTGATAATAATGAATTACAATAGTCCAGCCTAGAGGAAATAAATGCATGAATTAGTTTTTCACCATCACTCTGAGACAAGACCTTTCTAATTTTAGAGATATTGCGTAAATGCAAAAAAGCAGTCCTACATATTTGTTTAATATGCGCTTTGAATGACATATCCTGATCAAAAATGACTCCAAGATTTCTCACAGTATTACTAGAGGTCAGGGTAATGCCATCCAGAGTAAGGATCTGGTTAGACACCATGTTTCTAAGATTTGTGGGGCCAAGTACAATAACTTCAGTTTTATCTGAGTTTAAAAGCAGGAAATTAGAGGTCATCCATGTCTTTATGTCTGTAAGACAATCCTGCAGTTTAGCTAATTGGTGTGTGTCCTCTGGCTTCATGGATAGATAAAGCTGGGTATCATCTGCGTAACAATGAAAATTTAAGCAATACCGTCTAATAATACTGCCTAAGGGAAGCATGTATAAAGTGAATAAAATTGGTCCTAGCACAGAACCTTGTGGAACTCCATAATTATCTTTAGTCTGTGAAGACGATTCCCCATTTACATGAACAAACTGTAATCTATTAGACAAATATGATTCAAACCACCGCAGCGCAGTGCCTTTAATACCTATGGCATGCTCTAATCTCTGTAATACAATTTTATGGTCAACAGTATCAAAAGCAGCACTGAGGTCTAACAGAACAAGCACAGAGATGAGTCCACTGTCCGAGGCCATAAGAAGATCATTTGTAACCTTCACTAATGCTGTTTCTGTACTATGATGAATTCTAAAACCTGACTGAAACTCTTCAAATAGACCATTCCTCTGCAGATGATCAGTTAGCTGTTTTACAACTACCCTTTCAAGAATTTTTGAGAGAAAAGGAAGGTTGGAGATTGGCCTATAATTAGCTAAGATAGCTGGGTCAAGTGATGGCTTTTTAAGTAATGGTTTAATTACTGCCACCTTAAAAGCCTGTGGTACATAGCCAACTAACAAAGATAGATTGATCATATTTAAGATCGAAGCATTAAATAATGGTAGGGCTTCCTTGAGCAGCCTGGTAGGAATGGGGTCTAATAGACATGTTGATGGTTTGGATGAAGTAACTAATGAAAATAACTCAGAACAATCGGAGAGAAAGAGTCTAACCAAATACCGGCATCACTGAAAGCAGCCAAAGATAACGATACGTCTTTGGGATGGTTATGAGTAATTTTTTCTCTAATAGTTAAAATTTTGTTAGCAAAGAAAGTCATGAAGTCATTACTAGTTAAAGTTAATGGAATACTCAGCTCAATAGAGCTCTGACTCTTTGTCAGCCTGGCTACAGTGCTGAAAAGAAACCTGGGGTTGTTCTTATTTTCTTCAATTAGTGATGAGTAGAAAGATGTCCTAGCTTTACGGAGGGCTTTTTTATAGAGCAACAGACTCTTTTTCCAGGCTAAGTGAAGATCTTCTAAATTAGTGAGACGCCATTTCCTCTCCAACTTACGGGTTATCTGCTTTAAGCTACGAGCTTGTGAGTTATACCACGGAGTCAGACACTTCTGATTTAAAGCTCTCTTTTTCAGAGGAGCTACAGCATCCAAAGTTGTCTTCAATGAGGATGTAAAACCACTGACGAGATACTCTATCTCACTTACAGAGTTTAGGTAGCTACTCTGCACTGTGTTGGTATATGGCATTAGAGAACATAAAGAAGGAATCATATCCTTAAACCTAGTTACAGCGCTTTCTGAAAGACTCCTAGTGTAATGAAACTTATTCCCCACTGCTGGGTAGTCCATCAGAATAACTGTAAATGTTATTAAGAAATGATCAGACAGAAGGGAGTTTTCAGGGAATACTGTTAAGTCTTCTATTTCCATACCATAAGTCAGAACAAGATCTAAGATATGATTAAAGTGGTGGGTGGACTCATTTACATTTTGAGCAAAGCCAACAGAGTCTAATAATAGATTAAATGCAGTGTTGAGGCTGTCATTCTCAGCATCTGTGTGGATGTTAAAATCGCCCACTATAATTATCTTATCTGAGCTAAGCACTAAGTCAGACAAAAGGTCTGAAAATTCACAGAGAAACTCACAGTAACGACCAGGTGGACGATAGATAACAAATAAAACTGGTTTTTGGGACTTCCAATTTGGATGGACAAGACTAAGAGTCAAGCTTTCAAATGAATTAAAGCTCTGTCTGGGTTTTTGATTAATTAATAAGCTGGAATGGAAGATTGCTGCTAATCCTCCGCCTCGGCCTACTGGTACCTTGTTTCCCATGTAACAATAAGAAATATACTCAAAACCTGGATTAATCTTTTTAGTCACATAGCACTACTATTATTCTGAACACTACTGTAAGTGTAGAGAGTCATCTGGTTCTAATCAGGTAAACATAAATAATTTGTGTGATATTACAGAGAGGAAATAATTGATCATACCATCAGAGCCAGGGCTTTCTCATTTAATACAATGCTGTGCAAAACACCTTGTATCTTTCAATTAAGTAAGCTATTGTCTGCGCCATTAATATTGAAAAAGGGCTGCGTTTCACACTGTCACCTACAGTCTGTGGCTGCAGATGACAAGAATTCTACTGTGACGAACGGCATAATTGTTTTTCTACTGTCAACATATGAATGTAGCACAACTTTGAAAAAACTATAAAGAGTGCTTAAATTCAACTATTTCAATCAACATCTACGGCAATGATCAAATAATTTTCTAGTTTCTCTTCTATTCTGAATGCCTAATCTTAAACTAAAAGGGTAACTGTTAGATCAAATATATCCACTAAGGCCAACAAAACTAAACAGATGTTGATATGCCAAAGCGTTCGTGTGCAGATGTCTGCAAGGCTGAGAACGTGTGAGCTCAAGAAACGTAGCCTCCTTAGTCAAAGTAAGAATGCATAAGGGCGTGTAGCATTCCCAGTGTTATTAAAAAGAAAACTATTGGCAACATCATCGTACCAGGTACTTTCTGGTTGCGGAGTTGAGACGGTGAATCATGGATCTCAAGGATCCAGTCCCCAGCTGCCTTCTCTCCCCAGCAGTGGGTGGTCATAAACTCCCAGTTCTTAAAACCTTCCCCGGAGTGATCAAACAACCTGGAAATCAAGAAAACACACATCAAATACTAGTAAGAACAAAAGAACAGACAGTAATCAATCTGGGTCTGTAACGCTGACTGTCGTGGTTAAGGTGAGCATCGCCTCTATGTTGTGCGTAAAGCTGATTAAAAGGAAACACACTGTGCTATATGTACTTTTATAAAATTTTTAGCTACATATGGCCCTTAAAATGCCACAGTTTGATAACCATAACCGTGCACACAGAAATTCTCCTGCTATAAGATGAGATGGCACATTTTAGACTTCTGTAACATACAAACAGAAGTACATATCTGAGCTCCTACATGCTCTGTGCGATGCCCAGTGAGCTTATGTGCACTCTGTGACACACTGCAGATTTTTAAAAAGAGACAGAGGGGGGAAGGGTTGTGGCGAACTTCAGATCATTTCCTTTTAAAGCAACAGGCACAGAAAAAAGCATTTTATTGCATTTTGTGTGAGACAGGTGTCTCATGGGGTTTACCACTTTCCATTGCTAGATAAGGTGCATTTCTATTGGTTGACAGTTATGATTTGGACCAGTTACCTACCAGAATGTCATCTTAAATGGCCATGATGTTGTGGTGCACAGTTGCTACAATTATTCTGATGGTCGAGCACAAAAAATGTGCTTTATCAATCACCAGAAAAAAACTACATGGATACCTCATACCAATCGGCACAAATGTGGCAGGACGTGTCTATTATCACGCCTCCATTTTCTTGGGAGACCTAAAAATGGATGGATAAAAAAAAAAAAAAGATGCACCACCTTAACACCTGTGGTTATTTTTGGTTACAAACTTTAGCATCTAAGACAGGTGCCTTAGAGCACTGGTAATCTACATTAGCTACAGGGCCGCTACATTATCATTCCTCCGAAGGCATCTAAAAGTAAGTCCCTTCGGCTGCTCCCTTGTTTTCACTCAGGGTCGCCACAGCAGATACAAAGTAGATCTGCATGTTGATTTGGCTCAAGTTTTACACTGACCACCCTTCCTGACACAAATCCACATTACATGCAGAAAGGGGCAGGAATTGAACTGGGAACCTTCTGCACCAATAACAAGTACATTAACCGCTTGGGCTCCACCCCTGCCCATTCTTTTGAAGGCATCTACATTTATTGATTTTATGAGGGGGAACCTGTCAGCACACCTTTTCAGAAAAGACCCTCTGCTTGGGCTATGCTACCGATACAAATTACAAAACAATTCCAGCTTTGATGATCTCATCCCACCTGCTCAATGTGATGATAATCAGTGAGATCACCTGCTGGAATACTTTGGACACCACTGCTTTAAAGGAAATACACTAGTAACAAAATTTAACTTCAAGATCTGAAATGTAGGAAATAAAGTCCCTTTGACTGCTCCCTTGTTTTCACTCGGGGTTGGCACAGCAAATCCAAGGTGATTTGGCACAAGTTTTACACCAGATACCCTTCCTGACGCAACTCCACATGACATGGAGAAATGTGGCAAGAGTAGGAACTTTCTGCACTGAAACCAAGTGCACTAACCACTTGGACTTGGCCATCACCCCGCCTTTAAAGTAAATCGTTTCGACTGCTCCCTTGTTCCCCCTTGTTTGCACACGGAGTCTGCATGTTGAATTGGTACAAGTTTTACACAGGATGCCCTTCCTGACACACCTCCACATAAGGGTGGGGTTTGAACCGGGATCCTCCTACACTGAAACCAAGCGCCTTAACCACTTGGCCAAGTTGTACGAAATGATAAACAATTTTTCATAAAAATATAGGTGCACGTTTAAAAATGTCTCCCCCTCTATCACATAAAATTTAAATCTGATATATTCTTCTTTACCTGTTGGCAAGCAGCTGAGATTTGGTCCCTGAGGGTGAGGTGAGGTTGATTGACAGGTCCCCACGGTAAGGGTGTGTGATTGTGATGCGTACAACCACATGTTCCAGGTAGATCACATGGTGGTTGGGGTTGTCTGTGCACCCAGTCGCCTTGTACACTGACCGTACAACATGGTCTGGACGGATTGTTCTGTAAAAACAGAGAGACACCAGTCGACATTCTCAAACTGTTTTGATCATTACCCATCATGCTTTCCCCCAACAAACAGCCACCTGGCTTCATCCATTCTATCTGCACTGTGAACTGGTGTACCTACTCAAACCTTTACTCTTTACAATCCATGCAATATATACACATCTCCTAAACCTCATCCTATTAATGAACAAAGAACTATGAGCACAGGAAAACAGATTATTTTCTACTCTCTCTGCTATGCATAAAAACAGTCCAATCTGATAACGCACACATTTAATGATCTGTGATCAAGACAGTATGTCATCTGAAACAGAATAATCCTTGCAGCGGACAGTGGACATGCGGTACAGAGAATTGGTTTGAAAAGTTTCTGAGAATGTGACAATTCTTTCTGCAGCCATGAGGCAAAACTGAAGTCGCAGCAGGGCTGATTTAAGGCTGGCCAACACCTGTCATCGTCTCCTCAGACAGAAGGTGAGCCTGAATAAATTTAATATTTCAAATTCCTTTCTCAATATAGCAGAGCATTATAAGAATACTCAATTAGAAAATGAATGACAGGAATACCTGAACCGAACTCTATGAACCAAGTTCTCTAAAATAACTGTATTGGTAAATGGACTTCCATCTAAAGCAGACACTCAAAGCACTTTACAAAGATGCCTTAGATTCACCCATTATCACACACACAGTCAGGCATCTATGCCAGTTTGACGACATCATCAATGTACGCTGGTAGCAGTTGCATGACAATGGAGCTAATTTGAAAGTTTGCAACTGTAAGTTGTTGCACATACCTTTACAGATTGAGTAAACTGATCAGAGCAGCTTTAATTAATAATTTGTGCGGTAGCAAAAATCATCTAATGTGTCAGTTTTCAGTGGATTTTGAGCTCTGATGGAATGAGTGAAGAAACACCGACTGGTGGTGTTCAGCTTCTAGATGTAAACAGAAGATAAAACTGCCTGCAAGCAGTCAGCGACAGGACAAAATGGATGTTCCACTGTTTTCAGTGAGAGGTTGAAGGAAAAATTCCACCTCCTATGTCAAATGGGTGTCCTTATATTTAACAAGAAAAAAAAAACTTAATTATTTAAGTACAGAGAGACGCCTGGTTTTAATCAGGTAGAAATAATATGATATTTCACAAAGAAATTAATTTATAACCTCACAAAAGCATGAGCATTTAAGCTGCCATCACAGCCAGCATTTCCTGTTTTAATACAAGGCTGTGCAAAACATTTCATTGAAGTAAATTATTGTCCAAGAGGTTATCACTGAAAAATGACCACGCCTCCTCCTGGAGTCTGCTGCAGTAGACGGACTTCTGCTCTGACGGTTTTCTGCTACCGAAATGAGAAAGCAGCTTAATGCTGACTGGGCGTCCAGTGGCAAAGTATGACTAAGTACAGGACAAATAAAATGTGCAACCATTGGGAAAGTTCTGTCTGATGTCCGCACAACTTTCTGAGTGACATCAGCTGACAAGGAAAACAATTAATGAATGAGAAAAGGATTTGTTCAGGACAAAGTGGACACAAACAGGTGAGTTGTTTGTGGGTTTTTTTTTTTTTAAATTTGAGATAAAATCAGATATTTTATTGAAATGAAAGTTCTGACAAATGTAATATTGGCAGTGCTAGAGCATTGGTCCACCCCCTCTTGAGGCAGAATTTCCCAAGGAACACCGACCCATGAGTACTGTGCTCGCACAGGCGTGTGTGTGTGTGTGTGTATATAAGAGCTTTTTTAAAAACAAATTTCACTATGATGAAACAGTCATCGACCCAGTGAAAGTGTTAATTAATCCTTTCGTGCCTGGCAGAACCAATAAGCATCATTTCAGTGTTCTCAGAGTTTAAAAGTGGAAAATTATAAGACATCCAGCTTTTCTGCTGCAGCCAAACACGCCTCTAGTTTCATCATCTGATAGACATTACCTACATCAACAGGCACGCACATCTGCAGATCATCAGCATAACAGCGCAAGTAAATCCCACGGCTACATATAATCTGGCCAAGAGGTGCTATACAAAGAGAGAATGACAGTGGACCTACAACAGAACCTTGAGTTACCCCACACTTCAGTGTGTAAAATTCAAATATCGTGTTATAATGAACACACCGGAATTGCCTGAGAAGTAAGATCTCAGGCATAAAAGAACAAAACAACGTCATTTCATTTCTTTTCAACAAAGTGTATTAACTCCTTCAAAAGCTGCGCTTTGAGCCAATAAAAGCAGTAGAGGTTTGGATATCTATATCCACAGCCAGGAGCAAATCTTTCCACAGTCTCTGTGGAATTATGAGGCCTGGACAACTGCAACAGCTCAGAAAGATCATTCTTTTGATTTATGAATTGAAAAATTTTGGAAAACTGATGATGTCATGGAGAAATCAGGTTTAAATGGGCAATGTTGATTCTACTAATGTACATACCTTTATCATAGCAAATACTTTAACCCATTAAACATACAAAGAGTGAGTTTAGTAACAACAGTCTGTGTATTTTAACCACTCATTTGTTATTTGATGCTGTGCATTCAGCAACGCATCGTGCACAGCGTGATAAAACATTACATCTCTTCTTGTCCAGTCTTTGACTGAAGCCCATTTCTCAACCCCGCCAATTAAAAAAAAAACTTATCCAAACAACTTGCATTAAAAGTTACTGAAAACAAATCCCAAAAGTTGTACAGCGTGAGGCTATGTAATGAGAGAGCCATTTCTTTCATAAGTAGCTGATGACTACAGAGCCAACAGCAGCGAAGGCTGGGGAGTCGTGGGCTGATATCAGAGCTTTGGCTCTTCAATGACAGAACACAGATAAGTGATGCATACACATGGGACTGAGGGGAGCAGATGCACAGCTGATTACCACCAGCCTGATTGCACACAGATCAGGCAGTTTCCCCGCTGTGCAATCCAAGTAGAGTGAGAGGCGCGCAACTGCAGACAGACATTACCAAACACAGAGGGGCCGGCCAGAGGGAGTACAAACACAGCAGTGAGGCCACCACTGCACTTATGGAGCAACTTGGAAGCACAACAATAGAGGACAGCAAAACAGATGCACCAAAATACACTTACACAATACAACATTGCCGGGAATCTGCCCGTAGCCCAGACGGATTACACTGTAAGAGGCGCGAGCACGTCCCTAACACAAGCCTCATATGGACCAAGTTGTGCGGCAGAGCAGAACAGACAGAATAACACCAATAATGCTGCAGTCACTCGCCGCTGAGCCTTAAACTAAAAGCAAAGCAGTTCAGGACACAAGTTCAGCAAACTGGCCTAACACAGAACAGAGCTCAGACTTCCAGCTGCATCAAGAATAACAAGCTGTGAAGTTCTGGCTCTGTGTGTGTAGTAAAAGTCTTATGTGGGAACCATCCTGCCAGAACTAATGCTTGGCCCCTCTCAAGGTACAGCTTGCACAACCATACTCTCAAACACATGCCGGTGCATAATACACAGGGGAAAGGTGATGGTGGTGGTGGTGGTGGGGGGGGGGGCAGGTAAATATACATCTGTAACAGACCCAGCTATTAAATTAAATAAAGGTGTATAAAAGCAAGGTCTCTATTCACAGAAACACAGCAATGTTGTGTCATACAGAGACATATTTCCTGGCATTTAAAGTTGATCAGTATGTGGACATTGGAGGACATCTGCGGATAGGATAACTGAGGCTTGTGATCAGATTGTTATGGAAAAATTAATAGGAGCAGGTTTTAGGACTGTATTCGGTTCAGCATGTCCCAGGTGTGCTGAACAACTGAGATCCAGACATTTGTTTTTCAATACAACTAACTCTCCATTTAAAGCAAAAGATACTCAGCAAAAATTATATTTTAAGCTTTAGACCTGCTGAAGCTGCCACCACTCCCTTCACTCAGTGAAGAAAGTGTGTGAACCTTGGCAGATAAATTAGTCAGCTCAAATGGGTAGTTTGTGCCTAGTAAATTAATGCAGGTATTTTCTTCATGTTAATGCTGTTTTTGGTATTTGTGATTTTGTGCTTGCATTTGTTAAAATAAATGCCACATATGAGTTTCACCATGAAGACTCCAAATTGGCTTAATTCATTCAATGTCAAATTTAGTCGCCGACTAGTCGACGACTAATGGTACCTGACTAGTCGACAAATGATTTCCATTAGTCGCCCCCAACCCTACTTCAAATACAAAGTACTTTGTATGACTCTTCTATATTATAACAGCCAAGTGGCCTGTGTGTGCGTGTGTATGGCTTCAATGACAGAGAAATTGGGGGAAGCTGACATTTGTCGTTTGGTATGCTTATGTATTTCGGGTCAAGAATGAATGCTGCCAAAATGGAACGTTGATAGGATAGGACTAATATTTTTGGAGAATAGCAACAATGAACAAAGTGATAATTACATTCTGGACTCACACGCCATTCCAGCGGGGGTTAATAAATCATCTATATATTAAAAGCATGCGTGCATGCGTGCGTGCATGAGTTTATTTAGCAAGTTCACTGTAAATATGTAATATAATTGTAAATACATCAAAAATACATGGATGACACAAGAAAGTGAAAACATTTATTTCCATTGTGGTCCATTTAAAAATCAAATGACAAAATGAATAATAATAATAATAATAATAATAATAATAGTGATAATAACAGTGTGTACGAGGTCTCTTAGATAATAAACCGACCCTTTTATTTTTTTTTTTAACTATATGGATTTGAATGACATGCGATTACACCAATCATGCTTGAACCCTCGTGCGCATGCGTGAGTTTTTTCACGCGTGTCGGTGATGTCATTTCCCTGTGGGCAGGCCTTGAGTGAGATGTGGTCCCGCCCTCTCGGCTGAATTCCTTTGTTTCACACGCTGCTCGAGACGGCGCGCGTTGCTTTATCAAAATTTTTTCTGGACCTGTGAGGAATATCCGAGTGGACACTATTCGAGAAATTAAGCTGGTTTTCTGTGAAAAGTTTAACGGCTGATGAGAGATTATGGGGTGTTTCTGTCGGTGTAAGGACCTCCCACGGAGCGGGACGTCCTACAGCGCTTCCTGGCGCTGTCGTCGGCCTGTTTCGAGCTGAAAACATCCTAATTTAAGGCTTAATTCACCCAGGACATCGTGAGAGAACAGAGAAGATTCAGAAGAGGCCGGCATGAGGAATTTATGCGGACATTCCACTGTTTAAGGACATTTTTTTAATGAAAGACGTACGCGCAAATTCGCCGAGTCGTTTCCGTGACGACTCGGCAAATCTGTGTGCGCCGCGACAGGAAAGACACCTCCGTGTTGAAAACCATTTGTAGAATTCAGGCGGCTTTTGATGGCTTTCAACAAGTGAGTAACTGAGAAATTGTTTAACAGCTTGGGCATGTTCCAACTTGCCCGTTAAGATTTCCAACGGAGGTGTTTTTCCTGCCGCGACCCCCCGTGGTCGGGTCCGGCCCGACATGCGACTCTGCCCGCACGTTCTTTCATTACAAAATGACCGTTAACAATGGAATGTCCGAATAAACTCCTCATGCCGACTTCTTCTGAAAGTTCTCTGTTCTCTGACGACTTACTGCGTCAACAGAGCCTGAAATGTGGAAGTTTTCAACTTGAAACGGCGAGACGCTGCCGCGTCGAAGCGCAGATCGCCGTCAGGCGCCGTGGACCATCCTTAAAGCGACACTACCAGACCAAAATCTCTCATCAGCCGTTAAAATTTTTACCGAAAACCAGCTGAATTTATTGAATGGTGTCCACTCAGTTGTGCCTTACAGTTTTGAAAAAATTTTTATCAAACAAAGCAACAGTCTCTGAGCCATTCCTAAACAATGAAAAAAATCGACGAGCGGGTGGGCCACTCCTCACTCAAAGACTGCCCACAGGAGAATGACGTAACCGACAGGCGTGAAAAAACTCTCGCATGCCCACGAGGGTTCAAGCATGTCTGACGTAATCACACGTGATTCAAATCCATATGGTTTTTGAAAAAAATAATAAGGTTGGATACTTTTCTAATAGACCTCGTATATATGATAAGAAGCAGCTAAACACTTTATAAATACATTAAGACAGCAAATTAACATTAAAAAATATATATAATTAAGAGGAAATAAAAGGGTTAAGTTCCTCTTCTAAAAACTGTTGAGGTCTAAGGTTCTACAAACATTCTGGGCTCACACACCATTCCAACTCATTATAGAAACTTTGCACAATTTATTACCACCCTTGAAAAATGTCAGCTACCTATTTTATAAACACTACCCAATCTAGAGCCCATGGATACCCACAGGCATGAGCCTAGTGTCTTTTTAACAAGTTGGATCAGAGCTGTGCAGATGTTGCAAATGAAACTACACCGTGCACGTACAATGCAAACCTCTGCCAACACTAGTTTTCAATTCCACAAATTTTTACTTTGGAAAACATTTTC
This sequence comes from Thalassophryne amazonica, assembly GCF_902500255.1. Lineage (NCBI taxonomy): Eukaryota > Metazoa > Chordata > Actinopteri > Batrachoidiformes > Batrachoididae > Thalassophryne > Thalassophryne amazonica. The sequence continues at coordinate 59,120,157 of NC_047107.1, read as the reverse complement.
AATATCAAAGTCCTGTTAGAAGTGACTTTTCAAAAGCTAAATGAGATGTGACCAAATGTCAGGAGTATGTATTTAGTTCATGAACTTGAATCAAGATTTTGTGTGTGTGTGTGTGTGTGTGTGGTCTTGTCAGGTTTTTTCCAACTTTTTCAGTTTCTGAAATCTTTTTCAGATCATTTTCACAGAGCATTTGTTATCTTTGTTATGCATAATTATTCATTTCTTTTTGACACTTGATTTCCAACTGACAACAGGTATAAAATTGGAACCTCCATCCAATTTTGGTGGTGTAGGTAAATCCATAACAGAAAAATGAAGAGTAATTGAGGCACTGCTGATTGAGATATAATGCAAAATGTACACCACATGGGTTTTTCAATAGTAAATTCAAATGTCCACAAAATCCACAATCTGGATCAGAGCCAGTGTTGCCGACCGAATGGCCCCCCCTAAAAATCAGTCCGCCATGCCTTCACTGCGCATGAGTCATTTCAGAGCTCAGCAGCATCATTTCTAAGCGTCACCAATTATCACCTTATTTCTGCTTAAAACTGCTCAGTCATCATCTATCTCAGTGACAGATATCTGAAGCTTTTGTACAACAATCATTTCCACAAAAATTCAGTATTATCTCATAATTAAAGATGGGGAAGCAATCAGAGTGCAGCAGCACATCTGAGTTTGACTGCCCCTATGTCATTTCGGCACGCCAGTAATGACTCACCAATTATCGCCTAATTTCTGCTTAAAACGGCCTTGTTTCTGCTTAAAACTGATTTTACAATGATTTGAGAGGTTTGACTGTCATCTGATGGTTAATCCCATTACTCCCTTTGATCGCTTTGGGTGTAGACAATCTGTCTCAGACTTGCTGCTGTGATCCCAAATGACGCATATGCAGTGAAGGCAGGGCGGACCAATTTTTAGGGGAGACCATTCGGTCTGCAACACCTTATCAAACTTTGTCAGCTGATAAAGAATACCATCCTACATAACGCTCTGAAACATGAAGGTAATCAGCCGACAGTGAATGTAAATCTGCATCTCACTTACAAATATGAGTGATTAGAGCATGTTTGATTAAGATACAATGTAAATTCTAATCCAATTACATTTTTCCATGAATCTCATTGCTTAAGCATGTGTGATTTCAGACTGTATAACATCGGGGAAACGGTGGCAAAATATTTGACCGTTTCATATTTGGATGTATTACTCCGCGCCCTGACTGGTGTCTTGACGAGATGTCATTCCTGTCGAATGTCATTCCTGTCCTCAGCGCAACTATGCATGCGCAATATTGTCGTGATGAGGAACTGTAGAGTTATATGACGAGACGCACAATTCTAGCTAGGTGTTAGCACTGCTAGCTGTTAGCTGAGAGTGAGAGAAAGTTGAGTACCGAAGCCGCCGCGGAAATGGGTGAATTTAAGCAACCATACGAAATATTGATGTGGATTCTGACAGAATTACTGTTTCACATTTGATGGATTTTCACATTTGATTGATTACTCCGTGCCCTGACCGCTGTTGGAGCGACACTGCCTTGTTTCGACCGAATTACCTACAGAAAAATAAACCGTGCAAACGATGGAATGGAATTAGAATGGGAATAACCCCCTTGTGTCTTATGATTTGTGGACATTCATGCTGTTATACAGTTGCGAATATCCATTTTACGTAAAAGCTCAATTTGCGACCATATAACCAGCATGAACATCCGTAAATCATCAGACACAACAGGGTTATTTCATAAATATACATTAAATGGGCTTTCAATGTTAAATTTTAATAACCACAAAATCTGTAATCCAGATCAGTTTTATCAGTCAATAAAGGACACCATCCTACAGACTGCTGTCAAATATGAAAGAAATTTGAGTTAAGAATTTTGAAAATTTGTTTGATGTTAAAAGATAGGGATTTTTACAATTTTCCAAGATTTTTTTCTGACTTTGACCTTGAAAATTTAATCAGTTCTTGCCTATCAGAATATGAATCCTCTGTTTAAAAAAAACAAAAAAACAAAAAAAAGATATTGGAAAAACTGTGGGTTACAAGCTGTTCACAAACAGACAAAGAAACGGGTGAAAATATAACCTCTGCCCAACTTTGTTAGAGGTACAAAAGAGAAATATCTAGAAAACTATCATCACTGAGCTGGGTTCAGTTTTGGTCCACGTGATCTCACTAATTACGTTCTCACTCTCGTGTGCAGGAAGTACAATTAGCTTCTCTGGGCTAAACTTCACTAAATCTCTCTATAATGACCATTTCTGATCTTGGTGCAATAACTCATCCAAATGAGTGGCTGTGTAGAAATGTTAGCTGTATGATTCTAACAATGCCGTCAGATCTGGGACCATGTGCTGGTGCAGAGCGCTGCCTCCACCACACTACATAACCGCCTTGGGTTCTGGATGGCAACTGCCCAGGCAAACAACTATTCCACCCCAGTGTCTTCATAACAATCTATGTGCCACAGCCACATGAAACACTGGGGTCTCTTTGGCCTCTTCCAGATACTGGGGTCCTCAACATTGAGGAACCTGTGTGCTGGATCAGAGAAATGTGCTTTACCAAATTATCTAGTATCAAAGACACGTAGATGTCACCTTAGGTCACTGGTTAGCATCCAAGTCTCACAACCATACAGTACAACAAGAAGCACCCTGGCCCTAAACAGCTCGACCTTAGTGAATGAACAGTAGCATTCATGTCAGCAAGTTTCTCACAACAGACTCTCTTAATTATGTACTTAAATAAAGCATACAGATCGTATACTACATACAACCCCTGGCAAAAATTATGGGATCACCGGCCTCGAAGGATGTTCATTCAGTTGTTTAATTTTGTAGAAAAAAAGCAGATCACAGACATGGCACAAAACTAAAGTCATTTCAAATGGCAACTTTCTGGCTTTAAGAAACACTATAAGAAATCAGGAAAAACAAATTGTGGCAGTCAGTAATGGTTACTTTTTTAGACCAAGCACAGGAAAAAAATATGGAATCACTCAATTCTGAGGAATAAATTATGGAATCACCCTGTAAATTTTCATCCCCAAAACTAACACCTGCATCAAATCAGATCTGCTCGTTAGTCTGCATCTAAAAAGGAGTGATCACACCTTGGAGAGCTGTTGCACCAAGTGGACTGACATGAATCATGGCTCCAACATGAGAGATGTCAATTGAAACAAAGGAGAGGATTATCAAACTCTTAAAAGAGGGTAAATCATCACGCAATGTTGCAAAAGATGTTGGTTGTTCACAGTTAGCTGTGTCTAAACTTTGGACTGAATACAAACAACATGGGAAGGTTGTTAAAGGCAAACATACTTGTAGACCAAGGAAGACATCAAAGTGTCAAGACAGAAAACTTAAAGCAATATGTCTCAAAAATCGAAAATGCACAACAAAACAAATGAGGAACGAATGGGAGGAAACTGGAGTCAATGTCTGTGACCGAACTGTAAGAAACCGCCTAAAGGAAATGGGATTTACATACAGAAAAGTTAAACGAAAGCCATCATTAACACCTAAACAGAAAAAAAACAAGGTTACAATGGGCTAAGGAAAAGCAATCGTGGACTGTGGATGACTGGATGAAAGTCATATTCAGTGATGACTCTCGAATCTGCATTGGGCAAGGTGATGATGCTGGAACTTTTGTTTGGTGCCGTTCCAATGAGATTTATAAAGATGACTGCCTGAAGAGAACATGAAAATTTCCACAGTCATTGATGATATGGGGCTGCATGTCAGGTAAAGGCACTGGGGAGATGGCTGTCATTACATCATCAATAAATGCACAAGTTTACGTTGATATTTTGGACACTTTTCTTATCCCATCAATTGAAAGGATGTTTGGGGATGATGAAATCATTTTTCAAGATGATAATGCATCTTGCCATAGAGCAAAAACTGTGAAAACATTCCTTGCAAAAAGACACATAGGGTGAAAAAATAGTCCGGACCTTAATCTAATTGAAAATCTTTGGTGGAAGTTGAAGAAAATGGTCCATGACAAGACTCCAACCTGCAAAGCTGATCTGGCAACAGCAATCAGAGAAAATTGGAGCCAGACTGATGAAGAGTACTGTTTGTCACTCATTAAGTCCATGCCTCAGAGACTGCAAGCTGTTATAAAAGCCAGAGGTGGTGCAACAAAATACTAGTGATGTGTTGGAGCGTTCTTTTCTTTTTCATGATTCCATAATTTTTTCCCTCAGAATTGAGTGATTCCATATTTTTTTCCCTCTGCTTGGTCTAAAAAAGTAACCGTTACTGACTGCCACAATCTTTTTTCCTGATTTCTTATAGTGTTTCTTAAAGCCAGAAAGTTGGCATTTGAAATGACTTTAGTTTTGTGTCATGTCTGTGATCTGCTTTTTTCTACAAAATTAAACAACTGAATGAACATCCTCCGAGGCCGGTGATTCCATAATTTTTGCCAGGGATTGTACTTAGGTGAGTGCTTTGTATTTTTTTATTCTTACTAAAACCAGAAGTGGTCATCTGCAAGAATATCTTGAAGTCTAAAATTCAACACTGATCAAGGTTGTGGAATGCATGTTTCTGATCATGAGTATGATTTGTTGTGACCTGATTTGTCGTTCTGCGCTCTCCACACAGACGTGCTGAGGAGGAACTTGCTTCCACCTCTCCGCCTCCTTCACCATCGCCTCAGCGTCCATCAGACCAAAGCCGTACAGGTGGCTGACTGTAACACACGCAGTAAATCACAAATACTGAGTGAAGCACTTCAGCACAAAGGTTTTTTTTTCCCAAAAATTCTCATTTAAAAATGTCAAAATGCTATTTAAATGGTTCAAACATTATATATCACTTCAGAAATTACTGAAGATATATTAATCAGCAGTCTTAAAAAAAAAAAAAAAAAAATCAATCAACTTGCAAGTTTTAAAACGTTACTTATGAACAAACATACAACCAAATATGAATTTTTCCCCATTCTTCTCCACCCCCTCATTCCATTTCTCTGTAATTCCTCTTTGAAATAACTGGAAAAGTCTCCCAGTACACTGGGCATGCAGTCTGGCAAACCCTTAAATCTCTCTCTCTCTCTCTCTCTCTCACACGCACGCACGTTACAAAACGAGAGTTACGAATGTAACTACGGTTCTATGAATTCCAGATGACCGCCAGAGGGCGGTGCTTTAGCACCTGGATAACTACATGTGCGCAGCACAAAGGTCGAGAATATATACCAACAAAGTCACGCCATTGGATGTGACCTGGGTGACGTCACTGGTTGTCTTTATATACCAGATGCACCCAGCGCTCGCTTCTTTTTGGAATGAACTCGCAAGACTCTGAGTGACAAGCAACTCTGGCAGTCATCCAGAATTCATAGAACCGTAGTTACATTCGTAATGCTCGTTCTATTTCATTGCTCCTGACTGCCAGAGGGCGGTGCTTTAGCACCTGGATGACTTAATACCAATAAGGTCACGAAGAGTCACACTCACATCAGCAGTGGGGAGTGGAGGCAGACAACACCGCCAAAGTCACCACAGGAGGAGCAGTCACATTCAGTCTGTAATAGCGGGCGAAGGTACAAGACGAAGCCCACGTAGCAGCAACACAAATATCACTCAAAGGGACACCTCTCAGTGCAGCCCAGGAGGTGGACACCCCTCTGATGGAATGGCACGTAACCTTAGGAGGCTGAAGACCTCTGGACCGGTATACTTGTAAAATGGCATCCACGACCCAATGTGAGAGTCGCTGCTTTGAGACAGCACAGCCTCTTTTGTGATCACCGTAACACACAAACAGGGCATCCGTTCTCCGGATCCCGGCAGTCTCACTAATGTACTGCTTCAACATTCGGACAGGACACAGGGAACCTGAAACAGATAATCCTGGATCAGAATACGGGGCATACACAGCCAAGGAAACTGGCTGGTTAACATGAAAGGTTGAAATTCTCTTGGGTAAAAAGGACGGATTAGGCCATAGCGTAACCCCAGATCCGTCACAATTCCATCGCAAACAGTCCCCAGCGACTGATAGGGCATGGAGCTGTCCCACTCGCTTAGCCGAAGACAGTGCAAGTAGAAAGGCAGTCTTCACTGACACCCATTTAAGATCAGCACTTTCAACTGGTTCGAAAGGGGATAAGAAACATAGAGCACCTTTCAAAAAACGACACACTAAGAGGTGTGAATCCACTGAATGGTCATCAACGTAGACATGCTGGGCAGAGATTGCAGCAACATAAACCTTCAAGGCAGCGACAGAAAGTCCTTTCTCCAGCAGTTCTTGTAAATATTTGAGGAGAATAGGCACAGGGCAATGCTCCAGGTCTAACTTCTGTTTCTCACACCACCGCGCAAACAGCTTCCATCTGTTGTCATACAAAGCCCTGGCAGAAGCAGCACGTGAATTAAGGATAGTCTGAACAACAGCCTGGTCACAAGAACTTAACAAGGAGTCCGGCCCCTCAACGGCCACACATACAGTTGAAGGCGTTCTGGGTGAGAGTGCCAAATCCTCCCCTGTAGCTATGACAACAAATCCTTCCTCTCCGGGAGAGCCCAAGGTTCCCCCTCGAGGAGTTTATAAATCATGGGAAACCAAATCCTCCCCGGCCAGAATGGAGCAACCAGCAGCACCCTGTGGCTGCTCTGATCTATCCTGTGCAGTGTCAACATCAGCAGTGGGAGAGGAGGGAAGGCATAAAGGAGGCAATCCAGCCACGGGTGAGCCAATGCATCCTACCCCAGCGGGCTGTCTGGTTCCGAGAGGGAGTACCACCATGGGCAATGTGTCGAGGTGCTTGAAGCAAAAAGGTCCACTTCCGCTACACCATACTTCTGCCAGATCATTTGGACCACAATCGGGTTCAGTCTCCACTCTCCCAGTGGTGGTTTCTGTCTGGAGAGTAAATCCGCAGCGCTGTTCTGTACGCCGGGCAGATGAACTTCTCTGACACTTTGAAGGTGAGGCAACACCCATAAGAGAAGCCTCTGAGTTTCTGCCAATGAGTGACTGGACCTGGTGCCCCCTGATGGTTTATATGATAGACTGTTGACGTGTTGTCCGACCGGACAGGAACATGTCTTCCTCTCAGGGCCGGAAGGAAATGCTTGAGAGCCAGTCGCACAGCGCGAAGCTCCAGCACGTTTATGTGTTGGAGTCTCTCCTGAGGACTCCAGACAGCCCTCACCATCCTGTGATTCCACACGGCCCAACCAGCTCTCGGCGAGAAGGGACGGAGCTTAGAGGGACACCCTTGCAGATGAAGTCCACGTTCCCCCAGGGTCTGAGGTGCAGAAGGCACTGGTTGGAGAATCGTACAAGCCTGTGCTGATGCAACTTTGAGTTGAGGCCTAGGTTGTTGATCCAAATCTGTAGGGGACATAAGAACAGAAGTCCCAAAGGTACCACTAGCGACACTGCAGTCAATTTGCCCATCAACCGGAGCAGCAAACAAAAAGGCAGCGTCATAGCCCGTTGAATGCGTGAGATGAGACGAATTACATCGTCCACTCTCTGCCGGGATGGCGATGCAGTCAGTCAGGTTGTTGATGGCAATGCAGATGAAGGTCGTTTGTTGACTGGGAACAAGAGAACTCTTTGCAAAGTTCACTGTGATTCCTAAATGAGAGACATGGTTCAGTAGAAGAGCTGTGTCGTTGTGCGCCTGCTCCTGAGTCGGAGCGCAAACAAGCCAATCGTCTAAGTAGGGTAGGATTCTTAATCCAAGAGCTTGCAGTGGGGCTAGTGCTGGAGCCATACATCTGGTAAATGTACGATGGGCGAGAGAGAGGCCGAAAGGAAGCACCCTGAACTGGTATGCTTGACCTTCGAAAGCAAAGCGGAGAAACTGCCTGTGATGAGGCGCCACTGGCACATGGAAATAGGCGTCTTTTAAGTCGATACTTGTGAACCAGTCTCCTGGTGTCATAGTTTGAACATTTGGACATTTACTGTGCGGAGCATGTGAAACTGCAGCACTTTGATATAACGATTCAGATGTCGGAGATCGAGGATAGGACAAAAGCCACCATCCTTCTTTGGAACAAGGAAGTAAATTGAACAGAACCCCCTGAGCTGGTCTGAACTGTGAACTGGCTCTATGGCCCCCTTGTCCAGGAGTTCCAAAATCTCCTGTTGTAGGGCGGCAGACTGCACCGAGTCGGAAACAACAGTCATCCTCACCCCATTGAACTTTGGAGGACGACATCTGAACTGAATTCTGTAACCTTCGAACAAGGTTGAAATGACCCATGGGTCTTGAACTTGAGCCTCCCAGTGGCTGCGCTGATTTCGTGAAAAACGGCTGGGGACCAAACGTTGGCAGTCAGACCCGACCACCTCTGTCTCGCATCCCTGAGGACCTCTGGACGCGATTACTGGAAGCTCTGTGAAACCGTTCAGTTCTCGGGGGTCTGCCCATAGGCTCCCGAAAGGCAGGCCACTGGGAGAGCTGGCCCTCAACTGCAAAAGCACGTGCAGCTCTGGGAGTCAGAGGAAGCCTGGATGTAGAGTGAAAAGCTGTAGCACGTCTGACTGGCTGAGGTCTGGAAGACCGGTGTAGGTCAACAAACTGTTGCTGAGATTTACTAGCCTCAACAGCACGCTCCAAAGTTTGTTGGGCCACAGGTCCAAATACTTGGCCTGGAAGAACCGGCAGCAAATGGAGTGTGCCTCTGCAGGATTCGGACAGGGGGACTGCGCAAGCCACATCTGACATCTAGTGATGGTAAGGGTTGACATCAGTCTGCCAAGCTCTCTGGACATATAAGCAAAGGTTTGGAGTGAGGCATCACTAAGACTTTGCGTAGCATCATGAACCTCTGCCTCCCTCAAAGACTTTGAGAGGGCAAGGGCTAAATGGGACAGTGAGTTGCCTAGGCGACCGATGCGAGCAGCTATGTCATAGCTTTTGGTGAGGAGGTCATCAGTGACCCTACATTGAGGTTGTGGGCAGCGGGCATCTGGCCGAGCAGCATCAGCTGGAGCCACAACCAGGTTCGCAATAATGCTGTCAACGGCAGGCATACAGTTCAGACCATACTGCGCCAAATTACACATAGAGCTAAGGGCTCTGCAGTCCTGCGATAGATGGGTCAATGATTTGGGGTCTGCCCAACATCGGTGGAACTCCTCGATATATGGTTGTGAAACTGGAACGTTGAACTCAGGCTTCTGAGTGACTTTGAAAAAGGCACTTGAAGCGGTGGTTTCCGCAGGGGGATTGTCGACCCCAAGCCTGGATAAAGCCAACTGAACAGCTTGCTTGACAAAGGATAGTCCAGGTCCGGTTTGCGGCAGGGACTCTGCCTCAAAGGTGTGAGAGCCCACTAATGAATGGCTTGGAGAAAGATCCCTCTCATCCTCATCCTCCACACAGTTTATATCACTTGTCATGTACAAGGAATCAGTCGCAGCAATAGACACGACATCTTCCTCCTGCTGAGTAACTACACTGGTCTGATCAGCCTTATTAGGGACAACAGGAACTGTCACCGCATCCCTAGGCCGACCTTTTCAGCCAAAGCATGGTCATGAGTAACCTTCTTAGCAGAAGGGGCTCCTGCATGTGGGCATTTACGGCGCTTTGGTTCCTTACTGGGGCTGGAGGCCAAAGTCGCACTAGATATTCCACTTTCCAATGCCGCAAGTCTAGCAGATCTCTCTGCCAGTGGCATGCTGGCACAATTAAGGCAGGCATCGCCAGTCAGGGCTTCCCTCAGGTGTCCGATCCCAAGACACGAGGGGCAAAACATATGTCCATCTTCTGGGCTCAAGGGAGCCAAACAGGTACTACAGCCATGCAACAAAGGCCCTGTCAACATTGTGGACTGTGTGCAGATGGCCAACGCAAGCCCTGACTGTTACAGATGGAAAGACAAAGCGTGAATCACACGCAGTGTAAATAGTAACACGAGGCACGGAGCGTGAAGCACTCACAGCCGTCGACTTGACACGAGGCACGGAGCGTGAAGCACTCACAGCCGTCGACTTGACACGAGGCACGGAGCGTGAAGCACTCACAGCCGTCGACTTGACACGAGGCACGGAGCGTGAAGCACTCACAGCCGTCAACTTGACACGAGGCACGGAGCGTGAAGCACTCACAGCCGTCAACTTGACACGAGGCACAGAGCGTGAAACACTCACAGTGTAAAAGCTAATACAAGGCCCGGAGCGTGAAATACTCACAGCCACAGTAATAAGACAATGCACACAGCCGAAAAACTCACAGCCCAAGTGCTAAGTCACTTAGAGCAATGATGACAACACTAGCTGCTAGCGGAGCTGTTAAACTTAGCAAAATGGCAGCATTGCGGATGAAGTACTTCAAGGAGTGGAAAATACTCACGGCAAGCCCAACACAATACACTATACTGGTTCTGATACACACACTACCACGTAGTTAAAGGGGTTAGTGACACAACTAAACAAATAGCCAGCTTTCATCGAAACAACACAGCTAATGTGCACAGAGGAAAATACCCAGCAGGGTAGCGGCAAAGGCGCGCACCCGGCGTTTAGGAAGGTGTACTCACGACAGCCGTCAGTCAAAGAATACAAAAAACGGTGAAGCCGTGTCTCGCAGCCTCTGGAGGACGTGTGCAGTGCACGTAGCTCCAACCAAAGGTGGGTTGCGAGGCTACAAGCGAGAGCGGCAATCGCAGCTAAATGCGTTCTCAACCTCTAAGAATGCGAGAATGTAGAAAAGAAGCGAGCGCTGGGTGCGTCTGGTATATAAAGACAACCAGTGATGTCACCCAGGTCACATCCAATGGCGTGACTTTGTTGGTATATATTCTCGACCTCTGTGCTGCGCACATGTAGTTATCCAGGTGCTAAAGCACCACCCTCTGGCTGTCAGGAGGAATGAAATAGAAGAGCAGGCACCCGAACAGGTGGCAATGGAGCTGTTAAGCAAGACTGAAAGGTTTTTAACAAACTGCTTATCAAGCATCTTTTATATGCAGAACTCAAATTCAAGAGTCAAAGTAATGCATACAGATTTCTGTTTCTTCTTTTTGCATTTCTTCCTGACACAATACATCCCACCCTGCATTGTCAATGTGAAGGTAGCCTACAGCGATGTTGTGTGCTGCATTTATGTGGTGTGACAATATTTGTTGAAACTGTTTAATGTGGAGCAACTGTGCATTCAAACTTCTCAAGATACTAAACACTGATTCTGACACTCAAATTAGAAAACACTATGGTAGTTAATGAAGAATGTGGAAAGACTTTTGTTCCTGACCATTTTCACAGTTCAACCTACCAAGAAACCCCTAGTGATCTGAATGCCAATGATTTATTTTAAACATTAATAAAACACATTTCTGGAAAATACACAGACTACATTTCCCGTTGTGTCCTCATTCTTGATGTGATGTGTATAATTACAGGCATAGGCGACTCTGTCACATGAATTGAGGGTTATTTCAAAAGTGTATGGCCTCATCCAAAAACAGAAAAATAGAAGTTTATTGTCATATACATGGAAAAAACACAGTTTAACTGTATAATGAATAAGGTTACTTGCATATCTCCTACAATAATAAAAATATAAACAGAATAAGAATAATACAAGCAAAAAAGTACTGTAATAAAAGTAATTACTATTATTATTCATTTAGTGCTTGACCAAGGTTGTTTTTGCATTATTTTTTCCAACAGTCACTTCTGCCCACATCAGTGCAACAATGTTGATGCGTTCCAATTATTGTTAGATATCTCTGAACAAGTACAGGGGGAAACAAGTGCACTTGTTTCCCCCTGTACTTGCCCCCCACCTTGAGTCTGGTCTGCTTGAGGTTTCTTCCTCAAATCAGAGGGAGTTTTTCTTTACCACTGTTGCCTGTGTGCTTGCTCTAGGGGTTGGTAAGATTCGACCTTACTTGTGTGAAGCATGTTGAGGCAGCTTTGTTGTGATTTGGCGCTATAAAAAAAATGACAAATTGAAACTGAACTGAAAAAGTGTATAAAAAACAAACAAATAAAAGCAAAAAAAAAAAAAAAAAAAAACTGGACACTACACCATTGTCTCCTGCAGATGGACGGATGCCAGGAGGAGGTGTTTCTAGTTTGGAAAGTTTCCAGTTCAAACCCCACCCTTGCCCATTCTCCAATATGGAGTTGCATCAGGAAGGGCATCTGGCATAAAACATGCCACATCAATATACAGATCCACCTCAGATCTGCTGTGGCGACCCCAAGTGAAAACAAGAGAGAAGATGAAAGGATTTACCATCTTTGGACAAACACATGAACGTCCCTATTTTGGATGAGTAAATAAAAGTGAACTTCGTTCCTCATGTTACGTGGACTCAAGCTTTCCTGAAAAAGGTTGCCTACCTCTATGGATAAAACACAAGAGGTGTTTTAAGAAGGGTTTTTCTTTTAACTTTCCTTTTATTTTCCCTGACTTTTTATTTTTATTGTTTTACAACTGCAACAACAAAAAGACATTCCTTGGGAATACATTAGAAGTAGAAAGAATAAGGGCTTACATGGAAGAAAGAAGAAGAAAAAAAAAACACAAGGGAACAGTCTCAGAGAAGGGAACAGTCTCAGACAAGCTATCTCACAACACATCACAATGAACAGTACAACTCGTTTAGTTTCGTAAGTACACAATAACACAAGTCCATCTTTGAATGAAGGAGTCCATTCTCAGCTGCATGCTCGTGGTCATTTGTTCCATTTTGTAGATCTGTGTTAGTTTATGAATCCACTGTGTCTTGGTTGGTGCCTCTTCCTTTTTCCAATTTATGGTATTTTTTAGTTTTTAACTATCAATAACTGTATCTTTAAAATGCATATTTGTTTTGAACTTAGTTTATTTTTAGAAATGGGTACCAACAAAAACATCAGTGGGTCTGAGGGAATTTCCAAATGTAAAATCATTTCTATTTCTACATTTATGTTTTTCCAGCATTCCTGAATTAAGGGACAGTCCCAAAAAACATGCGTCAGATCTCCAATCATCCTACAGTTTCTCCAGCAAAACTGTTGTGATAGTGTTTTTAGATATGGAGAGGTGACTAGAGGAGTACTGAATTATTTTATTAATTTACAGTTAAATTCTTTACACATTTGCCCTTGACATTTTTCCTTGACGTACAGTGTGTTCTGTGGGGTGTCTGTCACAAGTCTTTTGTAGATGTTTGAAACATGTTTCTTACTTAGAAGACCTTTTTCTACCTACCGCATTTCCTTCATTAAACACCTGACCTTAAATACAGGCCTGCCTCATGTAATTGTCAGGTCAAAACTCCGCCAGAAAAAAGAAACGCCTGCCTTAAATACATGACCCTGGTCTTATTTAAAGGCGGGGTCACATATGTTAGCCGCCAGACGTCTCTGCCTGGCTGATTGTCTATGTGAGCAGTCACAGGTCCAAATGGCAGCCTTCTGCTCAGGAGTGTGTGCTGACGGACAATATACCAGTAACTTGACTTCTGGGGGTGTGAGTCCTCCTACCAGATTAATTTTCACTGTTTCAATTCTTCCTAATAGGGAGAGCGGGAGGACCTACCATCTTTAAGAGGTTTCAAGCACATTTTATCACATTTTTGTCAGTCGAATACTGATCAGTTACACAACAGCCATTTAAACTACAGCTTTGTGGCTGTATGACTCCCTCAATCTAGGTTGCAAAGTCACACCAAGGTCAAAGTCAAACTCATCTAAGATGCTCATGTAGAATACTCCCATGTGCAGTTTGGAGATTATTTGACAAGCCAATCAACTCACATTCACAAACTGGTATGACAGATTGATTATCAAATTGTATTTGTAGTAAGATTTGACTGTAAAGAAATATCTGGCTTACTAGAGAAACAAGTTGAGTTCTTTGATTTGGTCTTGCAACTGTATTTAAATGGACATACCATTGTAACCAGCAGCATTGGTCTTCCAATCAGGAGCACTGAGATGTCCGGGTCTCGAGGTTTTTACGATGATGTGCTGAACATCTCGCCATGTTAGAAGAGGACTAGTGAACAAAACACACAAATGATACAAGGTAATGAAACAAAACCCAATTAGAGGACAAACAAAGATCTTCTTATCAAGAATTAAGAGCTATAAATGGCATTTTAAACATTAACAGAGCAGCCAAGAACCATTTTCTATGTAAATATTTACTGTCTTAATGGCATTCTGTGCAAAGAATGAATCAAAACTGCTTCTGTACTCTGAGCTTTTCTGTCCCCTTGTTTACATTTTCAGTCTGGTCATGCATACACATTTAGAAAGAGACACCAGTACTGCAGATTTAATGCCAAACGTGGCTGGTATGAGTATGAACATCTTTGAAGAAGTTTGCTTTTAATATTTGGTGTGAATCCATATTTTCACTTATTTCATTTTGTATGAAGCATCGGTCATGGTTGCGACTGTCAGTAACATCACAGATGCAAACATAAACCTTTCGAACATGCCTCGAACCACAGGATAGATTTAATTATAGTCTTCAGTTTTGTGCTAGATTTTTGCTAATCCTTGTTTTCAGCTTTTTTTGGCTAGCATATTCATTATGGAATCATGGTCATAACCATGTAGCTGCTAATTTGGAATCAATATGTTCCCTCTGACTGAAGGTTGTAGTTTGATTAATAGACTTCATCACTCAAACCCAAATGTCGCTTATTTCTCGAGTGATTTCCTTCAGTATTTTAGTTCTTTTAATACACCATTTATTATTTCATATGAAAAGCACCTATCTGGCTTATTAACTATGAAAGTAACTGTATTTAATGTGTTGTACTCAGACAAACATCAATGGTGACTAAGTCTGAAAACAAATGGACACAACCTGACTGTACAACTAATTAAGGTTTCAGGCTAAATGCTAAATAAATTCATTTCTTTTCATTTATTTATACAGGAAAAGGTTAAAAAGCACAATTGCACATTACCCCAGGCCTGACTCAGTAACACTGTTTTATAGCAGGTTCCTGTTTTACGCACAAACCGACACACAAACATTTCATTCAATCATTTGGACACCTAACATGTACAGCATACAATATGCTGTGGTTTTACGGTCTCTGTATGTTTCTTTTTTTGAGGATGGGGGGGCAATTTTTCTAGCTTTTTTTCCCCTCATAGGCACCAAATAGGAAATAGGGAAAGACACAGAGAGAGACGTTTAACAAGGGATGCTGTGGCTGGGGTTTGAATGTCGGATACTAAAGACCACACATATCAGCATGTGGTAAATACTTTTACCCCCTCAGCCACCAGTGCACCATCCTACAGTTAACTTATAAATTACTAAGAGCAGAATGATTTAAAACAGGAAATTAATAATAAAGAAATGGGCAAAAGCCTATAATTCTTTTTTATTGCTAAAAATAGCAGTTCTGTGTTCTTTGAAGGGGAATACCACATGGAATACATTTGAAAGTCAATTCAGATAATAGCATGGTGAAGGAAAGGCAGACAAAATGAAATAAAAGAACACAAAGTTTAGCAGGAAA
Source organism: Thalassophryne amazonica (assembly GCF_902500255.1). Taxonomy (NCBI): domain Eukaryota; kingdom Metazoa; phylum Chordata; class Actinopteri; order Batrachoidiformes; family Batrachoididae; genus Thalassophryne; species Thalassophryne amazonica. Next base: position 59,104,670 of record NC_047107.1, on the reverse strand, counting down.
GATCTGCACAACAAAAGTAAGGGCAATGAAAGTGGATTAAAAAAAGAGTAATACGGAGAAGGTGGAAGATGACAGAGGTATAGATGGGGCTCTGAGATACTGGTTTGTTCATCCCTACTTTCTCAGATCTCATGTGAGATCCATTACAGGATGGCAGCCATGTGCATCCGCTCTTTGATGTCCAAACGCTACATTAAAAGGGGGAAAAAAAAAACATTGAAGAAGTGGGTCACCATGTTTCCTGGGATTTCTTTCTATCTCATATGCCAGCCAAATGCGCCGTTCTGTCCCCGTGTTCATCATCTGAGACCACCGGGTTCTGCACAGCTCAAATACAGCTGGACGAAACTGGCATGAAAGGTCTGAATCCCACTGCCACCACACAGACATTAATTTAAGAAGACAGGCATAATGTGAGACAGAGCGCGGTCATGAATCTGGTCCGATCCCAGTATGCACAATGGTCCATTTTGCAGAAGTTCGTCTACATTTTTCTCTAACTAAAGAAACTTCGCAGGTCAACACAGGCTTTACAGAATAGACACAAAATACACCTTTCATGCTACTCACCATCTCGCCAATTTTAGGGACGAACACTCTTTGGGAAGTTCTTCTGTACTCAATACATCTAATGTGTAATGTTCAAAAAGATGTGTTTTTCTTTTTTAACTTACAGTCCAACAGACTATTCACAGATACCCCAACCTGCTAACAGTTGTCAAACAACTGAAGAACATATACTTAACAGCTGAAAATAGAATATTAGTAAACAAGTCAAGTAATTTAAAGGATGGTAACACAGATAAGTGCTTCAAAAAGTCAGAATAATTAATGTGGAGATCAATATTAATGAGCTCAGCTGCCACTGTGTAATTATGGTTCCATAAATGTTTTATGGTCATTAATTAAATGAGACTTTGGCTTCGTTATCTAGGCCAAGACAGCCTCCTCATAAACAAGCTGATACTAATTAACATACCAGTTCCTACACAGAGGAAGACCACTGGCATAAGCAAACCTGCAAGCCTAAAAGGTTTTCTGGTGCTTTTCTCAGGTGGAATTATGGCTAAAAACAGATGGGGAAGGGGGATAAGCAAAAACCCAAAAATGTCAATCTTCCACTTCAGCAGTTCATACAAAGATGGAAGATTACTCAAAATTCTCAACTTTGTTCACTGTAAACCTATGTCTATATCTTGGATTTGAAAGCAGATAAATGCAGAACAAACAAAACTCTTGTCCATCAGGCCCTCCTCGGATTTGTTAAAACTCTGGATGGTATAATACCACCTTTTCACATCCTAAATTATACAGATTGTGGAACCTTCATTATCTGCCAACACAATACTCAACAAACACCTTTTCCTAGTCTTAAAACAACTAATCTGTTTCAATAAACAGTCTGGATGTACTTTGTTAATCTAGCCATATAACAAAAAACTCAGACTGTGAAACAAATATTCTACTTCCCTAGAGCACCTGTCATACCATGACAGATCAAGGAAAGGTATGACTAGTTGATGCAAATTTTGGATGTTCATTTTTGTCCTGCAAAACTCCTTTTCTCAATTGTTTATGTTCTTCTCAAATGATGACTGCCAAGTCCATCAGAAAGTTTTGTGCATGCTCAAAACTTTGAGCTGACATCAGCTGGAGAGCTTTCCTGGTGCCTGCACATTTATCGTTTTGTCCTCTACTTGTTTTTATTTTTATGATACTCATGCGTTTATATCCCGTGGCTGTCTGATAATTTAGGCCTTGACCACATGGATACAAAATCTTTGTTTTTTAGTGTTCCATAAACATGGCACAGTTTCAAGATTTATCTGCGTCCACACTAAAATGCTTAAATCCACCAAAAAAGCTATAGTACATATGCGAGGCCTGTAGGTGGAGCAAGTGCATTTTTCCGTAATTCACTGGACTTTCTACAGCTGGAACACACACACACACACACACACACACACACACACACACACACACACACAGAGAGAGAGAGAGAGGGAGAGGGAGAGAGAGAGATGAGCTAAATATTAAATGATTAATTTTCCATACTTCAGTTCAGTTCAGATCCTGTCCTTAGGGTGAACTAATTTCTGTCTCAAGGTGTTAACCGGTTTAAAGTAAACTGGGATTTTGTGATGTCTGAAGATCCTCTGTAGTTTTTCCCCTACTCCTGCTAAATAAGGGAGAGACACTCCTCTTCTTCTTGTCTCCGTCTCCTGTCTATCTGGTCTCTTTGTTTTCTGGGACTTCTGCACTTTGTCCAGGGACCATCGTGGGTACCCACATACTGTGAGGGCTTTCCGTACAAGTTGTTGTTCTTTAGCCCTTCCCTCTGCAGTTGTGGGCACCTGTTGGGCTCTGTGTTGAAGAGTCCTGATCACCCCGAGCTTGTGTTCAAGGGGGTGGTTTGAGCCAAAGAGCAGATATTTGTCAGTGTGAGTGGGTTTTCTGTAAACCTCTGTCTTTAGTTCACCCTAAGGACAGGATCCCTAGTTACAAACAGAGCAATGTAGTGTATTATATCAGATGTCAGGAAAACTGTAATGAACACTACATAGGTGAGACTAAGCAACCTTTAAACAAGAGGCTATACCAGCACCGCAGAGAGGTCACCAGTGGACCTCAGTCTGCAGTTCATCTCCACCTGAAAGACACTAACCACACGTTTGAGGACAAGGAAGTTAAAATCTTAGCCAGAGAAAAGAAATGGTTTGAGAGAGGTGTCAAGGAAGCATTCTTTGTAAAACAGTTGAAACCCAGCCTTAACCGGGGGGGGCGGGTCTCAGACACGCTTTGTCCCGTTTACAATGGGGTACTCAGGTCAAAGCAGTTTCAGTCTTTTGTTCATGGTAATGAGTCATTCACGTCATCAGGAGAGTCGTCAAGGGAGCCATCAGGGGAGGCTTCCATCCCATCATTAGGAGAGTGCTAACTAGAGCACAATAGGTGCTAATTAGAGCTATTGTTTAGTCACTAGCCTATAGGAGTCGGCCTCTCGGTAGGAGGGGTCTGGTTAGGTTAAAAACTCCAGCTTTTGTTGGCTTCTGGTTTATTCTTCTCTACAGGAGTCAAGACAGAAGTCAGACTACCAGAGCAAGAATTTTAGCTGAGGAAGCTTCTGTGATTTGAAGCGAAACGTCCTCACGTCAAGCAACCCAGTCCAGTCGAAGATTCAAGCTTCTCTACTATGGAAACCACCTGGACAACTGAGAGCCTACACAGAAACATAGAAAAGGGGGTGTTCACAATAATAGTAGTGTGGCATTCAGTCAGTGAGTTCGTCAATTTTGTGGAACAAACAGGTGTGAATCAGGTGTCCCCTATTTAAGGATGCTTTTGTTTTTGAAAGCCTGAGGAAAATGGGACGTTCAAGACATTGTTCAGAAGAGCAGCGTAATTTGACTAAAAAGGTGATTGGAGAAGGGAAACCTTATACGCAGGTGCAAAACATTATAGGCTGTTCATCTACAATGATCTCCAATACTTTAAAATGGACAAAAAAAACCAGAGACGCGTGGAAGAAAACGGAAAACAACCATCAAAATGGATAGAGGAATAACCAGAATGGCAAAGGCTCACCCATTGATCAGCTCCAGGATGATCAAAGACAGTCTGGAGTTACCTGTAAGTGCTGTGACAGTTAGAAGACGCCTGTGTGAAGCTAATTTATTTGCAAGAATTCCCCGCAAAGTCCCTCTGTTATATAAAAGACATGTGTAGAAGAGGTTACAATTTGCCAAAGAACACATGTGGTTAAAAACAAAAACTGTGGTTATACAACTAAATAGTAGTTTAGTGATTCACAGGATTGTTAAAAAAGCAGTTTGAACATAATAGTTTTGAGTTTGTAGCATCAACAGCAGATGCTACTATTATTGTGAAACACCCCCTTTTCTACTTTTTTTTTTTTACTAATAGCCCAATTTCATAGCCTTAAGAGTGTGCATATCATGAATGCTTGGTCTTGTTGGATTTGTGAGAATCTACTGGTACCTTGTTTCCCATGTAACAATAAGAAATATACTCAAAACCTGGATTAATCTTTTTAGTCACATAGCACTACTATTATTCTGAACACTACTATAATCCTGGACTTCAGGAAGAACAGGGCTGACCTAGCCCCGCTCTACATCCAAGGGGACTGTGTGGAAAGCGTCAGCTCCATCAGGTTCGTGGGAGTGCAGCTCTCTGACAGCCTCTCCTGGACTGCCAACACCACAGTGGTGGTGAAGAAAGCCCAGCAGCGACTCCACTTCCTGAGGGTGCTCAGGTTGAAACAATCTGGAGGAGAAGCTGCTGGTGTTGTTCTACTGAGCCACCATCAAGAGCATCCTGACATACTGCATCACAGTGTGATACGGGGGGTGCACAGCAGCAGACAGGAGAGCGCTGCAGGGGTGATAAAAATGGCCCAGGGGATCACTGGTTGCTCTCTGCCAAGCCTGGAAGGCATTGCCAGCTCTCGCTACCTCAGCAGAGCTGCCAGCATCAGCAAAGACAGATCCCACCCCAGCAACCACCTGTTTTACCTACTACCCTCTGGCCGACAGTATAGGTCAATCAAAACTAGGACAAACAGACTCAGGGGCAGATTTCTCCCCAGAGCAATCACTGCACTGAACAATAACAAATCACTCTAATCTGCACCTTCAAGTTTCTTGTGCAATATCTGTAAACCATGTGCAATTTTCCTGTGCAATATGATTCCACAGTTGTATATAATTCTCATTTTACTTGGTCCACATTTTATTTTACCTTATATTTATATTAGTTGTACATATACTCTGAATAAGTTACCATTAAATTTCACTATCTTTTATTTGGCTAAAAATTACTTGCACCACGGAAAGTACCTTTTTGGAGTTGCACTCAAATGCCATTGTAATGCAAATTACAATGACAATAAAGGCAATTCTGATTCTGAGATTCTCAGATGTCAATAATGGCACTACCAGCTGAGAGCAAGAGAAACTGGTGGAATGACGAAGATGCCGAAACGGGTGAATTAAATCCATCATATGAAAGCATTGATGTGGATTATGATACAGAATTACTCAATGTAGTTGACCAGATGGAGAAATCTGTGGGTCTGCCCACACAATTTCCAGTTTGGCATGAAGACGCTCTTGCTATGTTAAGCTTCGCCGACCGATGTAAATATTGAAATTACTGCTGTGATAACTGATAAATACAATACTAACAGTGATTATTTGATGACTCGGGACCAGGAATCTAGCAACATTTACCTAAAACTACGATCTGTGCAACAGTTTTATCGAACTATATTATTATGCGGGTTTAGATGTAGCCGTCAGTGTTGAAGCGGCCTTTCGCTGAAAACACGGATCCAGGTCAAATTACTTACAGACAAATAAACGCAAACAACGGAATTGGATTAGAATGGAATAACCCCCTTGTGACTGTAAAATCCAGCATCAGCGTCCACAAATCATCAGACAACAGCGTTATTCTCTAAATGTACTCAATATATTAACACATGCCGTGTGAAGGGTTTTGTGCAGGTGCTTCAGCCTCATGGCAGTTTAAAAAAAATGCAGGGATTTTGGTCCACTCCTCCATACAGATCTTCTCTAGACCTTTCAGGTTTGGAGTTTCAGCTCCCTCCAAAGATTTTCTATTGAGTTCGGGTCTGGAGACTGGACAGGCCACTCCAGGACCTTGAAATGCTTCTTACGGAGCCCCTCCTTAGATGCCCTGGCTGTGTGTTTGGGGTCATTGTCATGCTGGAAGACCCAGCCATGACCCATCTTCAATGCTTTTACTGAGGGAAGGAGGTTGTTTGTCAAAAATCTCGCAATACATGACCTCATCCATCCTCCCTTCAATACAGTGCAGTCGTCCTGTCCCCTTTGCAGAAGAGCACCCCCAGAGTATGATGTTTCCACCCCCATGCTTCACGGTTGGGATGGTTTTCTTGGGGTTGTTCTCATCCTCTAAACATGGTAAGCGGAGTTGATTCCAAAAAGCTCTATTCTGGTCTCATCTGACCACATGACCTTCTCCCATGCCTCCTCTGGATCATCCAGATGGTCACTGGTGAACTTCAAACAGGCCTGGACATGTGCTGGCTTGAGCAGGGAGACCTTGCTGCCCTGCAGGATTTTAAACCATGACTGCATCATGTGTTACTAATGTAATCTTTGTGACTGTGGTCCCAGCTTTCTTCAGGTCATTGGCCAGGTCCTCCTGTGTAGTTCTGAGCTTTCTCAGAATCATCCTTACCCCACAAAGTGAGATCTTCCATGGAATCCCAGACCGAGGGAGATTGACAGTCATCTTGTGTTTCTTCCACTTTCTAATAAATAATCATAACAGTTGTCTTCTACCAAGCTGCTTGCCTGTTGTCCTGTAGTCCATCCCAGCCTTGTGCAGGTCTACAGTTTTGTCCCTGGTGTCCTTAGACAGCTCTTTGGTCTTGGCTATGGTGGACAAGTTGGAGTGTGATTGACTGAGTGTGTGAACAGGTGTCTTTTATACAGGTAACAAGTTCAAACAGGTGCAATTAATACAGGTAAAGACTTAAAGAAAAATTAACAAGTCTGTGAGAGCCAGAATTCTTGCTGATTGGCAGGTGTTCAAATACCTATTTGCAGCAGTAACATACAAATAAATTATTAAAAAAAAAAAAATCATACATTGTGATTTCCGTTTTTTTTTTTTAGATTATGTCTCTCACAATGGACATGCACCTAAGATGAAAATTTCAGACCCCTCCATGATTTCTAAGTGGGAGAACTTGTAAAACCGCAGGGTGTTCAAATACTTATTTTCCTCAATGTAGCTCAGCATCAGTTGCTGAGAAGAACATGACTTTACAGGAGCAAGAGGAACTAAACTAACTGAACTGAGACAAGATCATGGTTTAATCCTAAGCTTTGCTGACCTACCTTTGGACAGTTTTTGGCTGACTGCTGCAAAGGAGTTCCCCATTCTGTCAAGCAAGGCTATTTCAACATTACTCTCATTTTCCACAACATATCTGTGTGAGCTGAGCTTTTCAACCCTGACTGCTATCAAAACTAAAAATAGAGAGAGACTGAGAGCTGCTGATGAAGAGCTTTGTGTGTGTCTGTCTTCAATTCCTCCCAGTATCAGCTATGTGTTCATCTAAACAGGCCCAGGTTTCACACTGAGTGAGTATATAGGGTGTCCCAAAAAATATACATTTAAAACACTCGGTTTGACCCTTAAATGTTACAAACGTAATCATTTATGTTTCTTTTTTACTTGCAGAGACCCTGATGTTTATGTTGATGCCAAGCATCGATGCATTGAAGGAAAACATCAGCCAAGAAATCCAAAACATTCCTCAGGACACTTTCCCCAAAGCGTTTGCAGACCGTAATTGGCCAATGCGGGGCCTACATTGAACATGTTGTCTAAGAGACTGACAAAATGCAGGGCCAGTATTGACATTGGTATGAAAAACTTGAACCTTTCAGCTTTCTATCCAGCCATAAATTTATTTCCTGGATATATGCTTTGACCATTTTCTTTGCTGATAAAATGTTGCATATTTTTTGAGACACCCAATAAATTAATTAAGGGACCATATTGTCATCAATAGGCTAAAAAGTGTCATTTTATATACATTTTTGGTTGGTGGTGTGCCAATGGATTTTTTCAATGTAAAAAAATGTGCCGTGGCTCCAAAAAAAAAAAAAAAGGTTGAAAAAGGCTGGTCTAGACATGTGCCAAATATCATGCTTCTATGTATAAATCCACAATTGTTTGATATATTTCACATATCTGATATATTATAATCTACTGTTGTTCCAGAAAAACAGTTTAGTGAAGACTAATGTGATGGTGTCTTGATGCGTTTATCGCGGAATGGTCATCAGCTTTCATTCAGTAGATACCAGCTGATACGGCTGGCATTGCATAAAGCATTTCTCTAAACTGTTTCCCTTCTTTCATCCTCTTTTCACTTTGCCTGTGTGCATGCATGCAAGTTTGTGCATGTGAGCAACTGAATGAACAGAGAAAAGGAAAAAGGAACAATAAAAAAAATATCGTATCAGTAACAAGACACGTCAGCCATGAAGGGAGATGAACTGAGAGCAAGCAGGAGAGAAGAAAGCAGTAGAGAAAAAAGCAATGTGTGATAATCCTGTTGAGAAAACAGGTTTATATGCCCAGCACTGCCCAGAAACCCAGAATATTTTCTATTGGCAGGATTTGGATTGGATTATCTTGGTTAAATAAAGGAGCCACAGTTAAGTGAGCACTTCAGTGCAACAATGGAGTTAAACTCAATTCTGGATTCAAAGTCTCTGTAGGTGCAGTGCACACTTTCCACATCATGAATCTGTCACAAAATCCACACTCTATCAAGTTTAAAAGAGGGGCGGGTGATACCACTGATCTGACTCTCAGAAAAAGCCCTGTGGCACCTTCTGGACGTGAGGGCAGGGAAGGACAAAAAAGAACCAGAGACAAACTGCTTTTAAATAGGAGGCATTTTACTTTCAAAGATGGTGCCACCTCTCCAGGGAGGGGAAAAAAAAAACAACATGAAAGCCAAAAACCTTTGTGAATAGTCATTTGTTGCAAACCACTGGAAATAAAAAAGCTCCAGAATGTTCATGCCACAAAATGCCTTTAATAAAATCAAAGCGGTTTATACTTTTAAAGGTGTGCAATAAAAGATACTGTACTGTTCAAAAGTCAAAATATTTAATAGGGACGTTGTGGTAGACAGAAATCACACGTCACGGTTCAGTATGAGTTCGGTTTTTACATACAGTAGCTTTAATATGTGAGCAGCAGAGAGCTGCCGTTTTTGCATTGCAGGAAAATCTAAATGGAAACTTTCTTTTTTCATTAAATGTTTATGAATTGGATTACATCTCATTCATGTTAGGATGAGTTGACTGTGCAGCGCATTGTGTTTTTTTTATTGTTGTTTTGTCATGCAAAGTATCAATCAAAAAACTACAACTCATAAACCCTCACTCTGTACAGATTTGAAATCATTGTATGCAGTGTCGCTACTCTGCAGCATCACTACTCTGCAGCCACCTCATCTGTGAAATTTTACACTAATTCATAGAAAATGTCAACTTTTATCATAAGTTGTTTGCGTTGTCTGTGTAAACCTAAATTATTGGACTGATCTCATACGATGACAGTGATTCAACAGAAATGCAGATTGGTACGTTTTCACTTTTAGTTTCATATTACAGAAGAAAAAGGTTAACCAATTCCATTTATACTTCCAAAGTTTCTGGATGGAATAATATGATCATTTGCTTCAACTGGCTCACTCGCAGTTTCCTCTGTTTGTCTCTGGCTGACTATGCCTCCTGCAGAGAGCATGAAACTAGAGTGATACCTAGGGCTGGGTATGGAGAACCAGTTCTTTTTGGGCATCGTTAAGAAATGATTCGAGCCACCGATATCAATAGCCTTTTTGCTTATCGAGTCCCTTACTGGCCCTTCAGAGCACCCGTTGTTTGAGGGTGTTTGTTGGGAAAATGATCATTTCTACATTGATTACAGACCCTGCAGCGGGTCTGTAATCAACCGTTTCTGCGGCGCAGCTTTGCTTTGATCCTTGAACCAATGAAGCAGTGCTTCGATCTACAATCTGCTGCTTCATTGGTTCTTTATTTTATTTCACTTTATCTTAATTTTTCCTAGCGAAAACCCTAAAGAGCATATGTCTGTGAGTAATATTTACTTTTTGTATGTTAAACCAACCTGTTATGGTCTTCTGAAACAGTTTCTGCAGCGCGGCTCTGCTTTGAACCTGAACCAATGAAGCAGTGCTCCGATCTGCTGCTTCTTTGGTTCTTTGCTTCACTCCTCTTCAGAAGCGGCATGTCTGCTTCTTAACCCCTCTCAAAGCAATACAAGGGCTGTCCATAAAGTATAGGTCCTTTTTATTTTTTTCAAAAACTATATGGATTTCATTCATATGTTTTTACGTCAGACATGCATGAACCCTCGTGCGCATGCGTGAGTTTTTCCACGCCTGTCGGTGACGTCATTCGCCTGTGAGCACTCCTTGTGGGAGGAGTCATCCAGCCCCTCGTCGGAATTCCTTTGTCTGAGAAGTTGCTGAGAGACTGGCGCTTTGTTTGATCAAAATTTTTTCTAAACCTGTGAGACACATCGAAGTGGACATGGTTCGAAAAATTAAGCTGGTTGTCAGTGAAAATTTTAACGGCTGATGAGAGATTTTGAGGTGACACTGTCGCTTTAAGGACTTCCCACGGTGCGAGACGTCGCGCTGCGCTCTCAGGCGGCGTCATCAGCCTGTTTCAAGCTGAAAACCTCCACATTTCAGGCTCTATTGATCCAGGACGTCGTGAGAGAACAGAGAAGTTTCAGAAGAAGTCGGTTTCAGCATTTTATCCGGATATTCCACTGTTAAAGGAGATTTTTTTAATGAAAGACGGCGGCACAGGAAAAACACCTCCGTGTTGATAACCATTTGTAAAATCCAGGCGGCTTTTGATGGCTTTCAGTGGAGTGAGTATATGAGAAATTGTTTAACAGCTGGACATGTTCCAACTTGTCCTTAAGGCTTCCAACGGAGGTGTTTTTCCTGTGGCGGAGCGTCGCGGCGGCTGCGTCCCGACGCGCGGACCCGTCCGCACGGACCCATCCACACGTCTTTCATTAAAAATCTCCTTTAACAGTGGAATATCCGGATAAAATGCTGAAACCGACTTCTTCTGAAACTTCTCTGTTCTCTCACGACGTCCTGGATCAATAGAGCCTGAAATGTGGAGGTTTTCAGCTTGAAACAGGCTGATGACGCCGCCTGAGAGCACTGCACGACGTCTCGCACTGTGGGAAGTCCTTAAAGCGACAGTGTCACCTCAAAATCTCTCATCAGCCATTAAAATTTTCACTGAAAACCAGCTTAATTTTTCGAACCATGTCCACTTCGATGTGTCTCACAGGTTTAGAAAAAAATTTTGATCAAACAAAGCGCCAGTCTCTCAGCAACTTCTCAGACAAAGGAATTCCGACGAGGAGCTGGACGACTCCTCCCACAAGGAGTGCTCACAGGCGAATGACGTCACCGACAGGCGTGGAAAAACTCACGCATGCGCACGAGGGTTCAAGCATGTCTGACGTAAAAACATATGAGTGAAATCCATATAGTTTTTGAAAAAAATAAAAAGGACCTATACTTTATGGACAGACCTCGTATGTCAATCGTGAGTCACTTTTGTGCAAGTGACTAACTGGGACTTCTGTCTTGTTGCGAGAAAGAAACGAGAACCGTCCTTCGTTCCGTTGCTCCAAACTCTGCACTGCTCTCTACTGAGTCAAGTTAGAAAGATAGAGTGCACTCGGAATTAATAACTTCAAAGCGAATCGCCGTTTATATTAAATGACACCTTTTTCCAAATGTTGTAATGCAACCAATAAACTGCAATTGATGTTTTTTTTCCTCCCAAAATGAGACATCCTGTGCTGATGTGTGGTAGCCCAAGACTGTATGGCTGCAGACTCCAGCAGCCATCAGAGTTCAGCTCAGACGTATGGAGAGACTTTCATGACATTAATGTCTACAAGGAAATGCGTTTGACAAAAACTACAGATTTTGTTTATTTCTATTTATGTCTAGAGATCAAGGATCCAGTGACCAATTTCATATTTTTATTCACTTTAAGACTCAATAAAATGTTGACATAGAAAACCTGTAAAGCCTACTTTTAGTACAGAGAAAATTCACATGAGGTATCGATAAGGGAATCCGATCGATAAGCGGAATCGATAGCGATAAAATCTTATCAATACCCATCCTAGTGATAGCATCTGTGGACAGAGCAGCACAGCTCTTTGAAATGTCAGTGACTTGTGGAAATATACACCCACGTCTATAATCATACTGTGCAGAGTTGTACTGTGTATTCTGCATACAGTTCTGTGCGACAAACTGTTGCATGTGTACCGTACAGCATTGTGACACCCCTAATGGTGTCTAACTGTAATTAGAATGGGTTAAATGCAGAGGATAAGTTTCATTGTATGTACAGTCTGTACAATTACAATAAAGGCCCATCCTCTTCTTCATAAGGTTTTCTAGGGCTCTCCTGTATTGGGTGGGGAATCTGAGGTTGTAATCAGGTTTCACAGTCATTTGTTACTGTGTGATCATCACTAATTGCCTTTGTGTTGTGTTTGTGCAGGGCACAAACAAAGAAACACGGGTGTTCTATTTCTTAGATATTTCTTTTACCTCAGACCAAGGAGTTTATGTTTTCACCCATGCCTGTTGGTTGCTTTATTCCTTTGGTTGATGAAATGGTGAAGATGAGAGACACATCAGGATAAGTAGGGAAAGAATGAAATTTTGAAGAATTCTGAGCAGGATTATGCAAAATTACTCACTTAACATCAATGAAAACTGGTGAAAAGTTTTGGCCAGGCCTGGAATAGAGCCTCACAAAATTTAAGATAGTTGACAACAAAAGGGCAGAATGAGAACTTTTTTTAAGTATGTAAACAAAGGGTTTTAAAGAGTGGCAGTATGAAGCCACAGTGGTATCCTTGTAAGTATCTATATTTGTGAAATCTATGTGAAACTTTGCACACTATGATCGCTGGGATAGACTCCAGCTCCCCCGCGATCCTTAATTGGAATAAACGGGTATAGAAAATGACTTAATATACAACTATGACACAACAAACTTTACATGATAAGACTAGAGCAGGAGAAAATGATTTTGCACACCGTAACAGTAACATTTATATTTAGAACACTTCTGTAAATGTAAGTGGTGCATGTTATGACATCATTAAGCGGTTTTCCATAAGCCCCAAGGTTGTGATATAGTTATACTGCAGGTGTGCTACAGTTATCCTATGATTACACTACAGCTGTTTATCCACACGTCATACTACAAAACTCTCTTTGCGTGTTGCTCTGTCATAGTTATAAACCATGACTTTCCAGGATGTTTGTCTATGAAAGTGAAGAGTCACTGATTCACCTCAGGGAGCTTTGGTAGCTGCTCTTTGCTTGTGCGCTTTGATGAGTTGTGCCAAGATCTGTTCCCTCCCCAGAAAACCTCTCACTTTCATCATTAGGTGATGGAAGTTTACTACTAACCTACTACTACCTCAACAGCAATGCACCAGGTGCCAGTGCATCCAACAGGACAGGTGCCTTCCAGCAGCAGAGTTGAACAGGCCTGTTTTAGAACAGATCATCAAGATGGAGCACTCAAATTGAAATATAGATTCACTTGGGGAAAGGAAGAAAATGCATTCATCATCAAGCAAAAATCTGACATGTAAAAATTAATACAGAAAAACAAAGAGGAAAAAAACCCTTCAGTACATCAATATTAAGGATGAGGTGAGAGTACAAATTATTGGTTGTTTGATACAGTAAGCAATGTTGTGTGGCATGACTGCCACACACCTGAAGGAGTGTGAAAGTCAACTGGTTAGTAATATCCACCAGCCAACAACATGAGCAAACAGTATCACCTCATCTTTGTCACCACCACACATCTGGTAAGTTTTAAGTGAAACATAATCATATTTTCTCATGTTTAATCCAGTAAAGGTCATGTTAGACTGCAGCCTGTCCCAGCATGCATTTGGGAAAGAGGACTGACGCAATCTAGATGAACACATACTGATAGATGAGCAGTCACCCTAGTGCTTAAAACTGGGGTTAATTTAGAGGCATCAGTCATCAGAGCATTCAAACCTCAAACAGAAAAGTCTTAGATCAGGCTGAACAAGAGCCAGCTTATTAAGACGCAACAGTGCCAATCGCTGCTCCACCGTATCACACATCTCACATTGTTACAGACAGTGTTACAGACATATTGCCCTTTCGCCAAACAAATTCAGCCCGCAGAAAATAAATAAACAGATTGGATTGTGTGCAACAATTCCACCAAATAATTCACCTCTGGTAACCAAAGCCTTTAATTCTGCCCTTATAGCAGGCCGACCGTTTAAGAGGAGGATTCAAAAGGCATCCACACAACTGTGTGGACAGTGATGCATTGGTGAGAAAACGGCTCACACGCTCCACTTCTACAACCCCTGGCAAAAATTATGGAATCACCGGCCTCAGAGGATGTTCATTCAGTTGTTTAATTTTGTAGAAAAAAAGCAGATCACAGACATGATACAAAACTAAAATCATTTCAAATGGCAACTTTCTGGCTTTAAGAAACACTATAAGAAATCAAGAAAAAAAGATTGTGGCAGTCAGTAACGGTTACTTTTTTAGACCAAGCAGAGGAAAAAAATATGGAATCACTCAATTCTGAGGAAAAAATTATGGAATCACCCTGTAAATTTTCATCCCCCAAATTAACACCTGCATCAAATCAGATCTGCTCATTGACATTGACCCTATGTGTCTTTTTGCAAGGAATGTTTTTGCAGTTTTTGCTCTATGGCAAGATGCATTATCATCTTGAAAAATGATTTCATCATCCCCAAACATCCTTTCAATTGTCCAAAATATCAACATAAACTTGTGCATTTATTGATGATGTAATGACAGCCATCTCCCCAGTACCTTTACCTGACATGCAGCCCCATATCATCAAGGACTGTGGAAATTTACATGTTCTCTTCAGGCAGTCATCTTTATAAATCTCATTGGAAAGGCACCAAACAAAAGTTCCAGCATCATCACCTTGCCCAATGCAGATTCGAGATTCATCACTGAATCTGACTTTCATCCAGTCATCCACAGTCCACAATTGCTTTTCCTTAGCCCATTGTAACCTTGTTTTTTTTCTGTTTAGGTGTTAATGATGCCTTTCGTTTAGCTTTTCTGTATGTAAATCCCATTTCCTTTAGGCGGTTTCTTACAGTTGGGTCACAGACGTTGACTCCAGTTTCCTCCCATTCGTTCCTCATTTGTTTTGTTGTACATTTTTCGATTTTTGAGACATATTGCTTTAAGTTTTCTGTCTTGACGCTTTGATGTCTTCCTTGGTCTACCAGTATGTTTGCCTTTAACAACCTTCCCATGTTGTTTGTATTTGGTCCAGAGTTTAGACACAGCTGACTGTGAACAACCAACATCTTTTGCAGCATTGCGTGATGATTTACTCTCTTTTAAGAGTTTGATAATCCTCTCCTTTGTTTCAATTGACATCTCTCGTGTTGGAGCCATGATTCATGTCAGTCCACTTGGTGCAACAGCTCTCCAAGGTGTGTTCACTCTTTTTTAGATGCAGACTAACGAGCAGATCTGATATGATGCAGGTGTTAGTTTTGGGGATGAAAATTTACAGGGTGATTCCATAATTTTTTCCTCAGAATTGAGTGATTCCATATTTTTTTCCTTTGCTTGGTCTAAAAAAGTAACTGTTACTGACTGCCACAATCTTTTTTTCTTGATTTCTCATAGTGTTTCTTAAAGCCAGAAAGTTGCCATTTGAAATGACTTTAGTTTTGTGTCATGTCTGTGATCTGCTTTTTTCTACAAAATTAAACAACTGAATGAACATCCTCCGAGGCCGGTGATTCCATAATTTTTGCCAGGGGTTGTAGATCAATGAACACAGAGAACAAGAGGCCACTGCAGGAAATGCAGAGGGATGAAATGAAGGATGAGGTCAAGTGGATCTTACTTTGCCTCCAGGGCCAGAGCAATAATGGCTGCAGCCATGGGAGCCGAGGCTGACGTTCCCGTGTGACTGTCTGTGCACCGGTGTCTCAGGTCGGTTGTGGTCTGCAGGTAAAGGAGAGGAGAAGCAGAGTGACAAGAGGGTAAAGATGAGAGTTAAAAAAAAACAAGAAAGAAAGAACAGAGGAGAAGGAAAAAGAGGTTTGACAAGATGAGAAGAAGGAAAGTGAAAAAGGATGGAAATAAGGAGTTATGAATGATGGAAGAAAAGAAAAGAGGATAAAGAGGATTTGACACACCTGAGAGCTTACATTCGAGCTTTGATGCAAAACCTCACTACAGGGGGCAGAGGGGCGCACACAAAAAGAGTCACTTTTGCTCTGTATGCACCACTCTGCATTTAATCATTAGTGATTGATCTCTGCTCCCCTCCACAGCATCTCTTTTTCCTGGTTCTCTCCCTCAGCCCCAACCAGTCCCAGCAGAAGACTGCCCCTCCCTGAGCCTGGTTCTGCTGGAGGTTTCTTCCTGTTAAAAGGGAGTTTTTTCCTTCCCACTGTCGCCAAGTGCTTGCTCACAGGGGGTCGTTTTGACCGTTGGGGTTTTTACGTAATTATTGTATGGCCTTGCCTTACAATATAAGGCGCCTTGGGGCAACTGTTTGTTGTGATTTGGGACTATATAAATAAAATTGATTGATTGATTGACTTTCACACAAATTTAAAAATTAATTACGGGCTAAAGGACGTGCCAAGAACGAAGTGTAACAAGTAGCAAACTGTGGTAAAATGTCTTGTTAAAGAATGTACTCAGATTAATTGTGTGGGCTAAACTCAAACAAGTACACAAACCAAAAAAAAATAAAGTCTGGCTGAAACGCAGTGCGAGCGCTCACAGGATCTTTCCTGGTCCAAAATATTTCATATACTGTTCATACTGGATGAGCATAATCCTACATGCTTCAGTTAAGTGAATGGGGTACAAGACTAACTTTCAGATACAGAGAGCAGATTTTGTGTCACTATGTTCCCCGTCTGCAGCATCCGGGCGAGGAATGTAGCAAAACGCTGCCAGACAAGCAGGCTCACAGAGGCCAACTGTCACTGTCCATCCCAGTGGGTCATGGGAAAGGTTCGATGGCTTTGGGTCAGATCGGGTCACTAATGCAGCACCAAGCTTCCTCGAGCTATAGTTGTTCCTCTTTTGAATACTTAGAAGTATGAAGCGTATGCACAAACGTGAAAAATTCCAAATATTGCTCACATTCTTACAAACTCCAAATCCAGACATTAACTCTACTATCCAGGACTGGGTGGGAGACAAAAGTGCAAACACCACAGATTTAAAACTGGGAAAGAGAAATTAAATCCAAATATCACTTAGGCAAAGAAGGTGCTGCAGCTGCAAGATGGACATTAGAAATTAACAGGTTTTCTGTTACAGCGATGAAGTTACAAATTTTTAAACACTATTGATCTGTGTGGCAGTAACATCATAATACGACTATAGTATGCCAAATCAAGTTGTATCTTCTTTTTGCAGATAAATATAGTTGCACTGTCGAATGTTAAAATGCAAAGATTCCATCATTCCATGACCGTGCACACAGAAACTCCTCCACTACAGCGTATGTATGAATGTGTGCTTCATGCAGAAATACTGGTCTGTGACCAGTATGCTGTGAAGTCTATCAAATATTTATGTAATAAAAAAAAAGATGAAAATTAATTTAAAACGACAGATTAAAATGTGGTAACTTCACAAATATTTTGGCAACCTCAACTCTGGGGGTTTTACCCCTCATAATCTGAGAACCATTTTTTAAAAGACCTAATAATTTAGAGTGGATGTTTCTTTTCTTTACCATATTGAAATGGCCTCGGCTGGTGGCACAAACATTTAAACTCAGCACAAAATGCTTTCACAACACGCACATGACTGCGTGAAAACTGCATTACTCTACGAGCAAAAGCTTGAACCGGATAACATGAAACCTCCCCCAAAAAGCAATGATGGCACAAGACAACTTTAATTAAGCACCAATTTATAAAATAAAACACATTCCTCCCTCAGACCTAGTTAGCTAGTGGTGCAAATATTTCTAAAAGAGAAATCACAGTTCAGTATTAATTATCAACGTGACTCATCTATGTAGAATTTTTGTCTACACACTTAAGGGTCTACACACACCTTGTGCCCTAAATTAGATTACTGAAAAGTGTTTAATGTGACATAACCCCCCACCCAACCCCAACTGTAAATGCTGGTTGTGAAAGAAGCCTGCAATGTACTCGCCTCCCACAGAGGGAGTTGGGGACTCTTATCCCCTTCATGCTGTGAAACTCTGGTATAAGTACCAGTACCAACAGGCCTTGGGGTCTGTGGAGGACAGGGTTAGCAGCATCTGAATGACTAATCTGAATAATTTGGGGTTATTCAGGAACCAGTATCTTCTGGAGATTAAGAGCATGAGTTTAAAAAAAAAAGAAAAAATCAAGAATTAAGCCAAGCATTGCAGAGAACAACTTTGGCATCTCAACGAGTCCAGTTCTTCCTCAGTAACTGTCTTTAATAATTAAACAAATAAAAATTCATGGCAACACAAACAACTGTACAGGCTTGACTTTCGTTCAGGTGATCAACTGTTGATGGTAAAAATGGTAAATGGACTGCATTTGTATAGTGCTTTCCATCTGCATCAGATCCACAAAGTTCTTTACAATTATGCCTCACATTCACCCATTCACACAGACACTCATACACCGATGTCAGGTAATGGTGTTGGAATGCTCTTTTAAAGGAGGCGATGTCATACTTCTGTCTGATGCCTTCACCTCCAAGTTATTAGTTGTGATCCTAAGGTTCTGTTGGACCTTTGAGAGGAGATATATATATATATATATACACACACACACACACACACATACACGCTTTTCAGATAACTTTGAAACCCATCATCGGACCAATTATCTTCCGATAAGTTTTGGTCCGATAATTTTTTGACCTCTAACATTTTTGCAGACATAGCTTTTTGTAGTAGATACTGTGCCCAGTGCATTATGAGTATTCACGAAAGAAGAAATGCATTTGAGACACTCTGATCAGGCTCCTCACGGACAACAGCATTAAACTCTTTATATATTGTGCCTAAAACTCTCGTGAATATATTCTCTGGGTTTACAGACGTTGTTATTGTGTTTGATTTATGTAACAATGCCAGAAGAAGCTCAGGTTGCTTCTCAAAGCCGAAAAGTCTGTTAAATTGTGATTCAGGCCGTGTGATATAACCGGCATCAAAATGCATAGAACACTGCCATCTACTGGCAACCGGTTATATCACAGTGTTGTTGACCGCAGGATTTTAAAATTATCTGTAGGTTTCCAAAACCTGAGAGACCCCACACATGGAGATAAAAAAAAAAAAAAAAAATCATAGATCTGACAGGTTTAGCTGTACAGTGTGTGGTGTCAGCCACACGGTAAATAAAACACACACAAACAGATTTCACACACGAACATTCCCAGGTCAGACACCTCACTTTCTCATTGGCTGCATGTCACATTTAGCTCCTCAAGTCCTTCTGAGCAGATCAGAGCGCTCTTACAAACCATACACGGCAGGAATATCTGATAAGATTATATTTAGCGTCATCACGATTGTCGGGGCATCCTTAAGATTGTCGGAAGGGGAAGATCGGGTCCGATATCGGCCTAATTATCTTGCCATGTGAACCAGGCTAGATGTTATGATGCCTCATGTAGCAACTGATTGATCTGTGACTGACAGTTGGTTTGTTGCCGTGAACCAATTGGATGTTATGACCCCTCACGGAGCGACTGATTGCTGCGTTATTACACTGCACCAAACATGTTTTCACTAATTATTTGATTTCTTTGTGCGACTGACATCGTTATTCAAGCATTCAAACGGCGATTCCTATCGCCACACAATTCCAGCCACACACGAGAAAGTTTTTTGACACTTCTTGTTATCGAAAGAAACCTCGTCTCCCTAACCGGATGGAGTTGTGATGTCATCACGCGTGCGCTTTGGCGCCATCTAGCGAGATCTTGAAAATTTATTTCTTTTTTTATACGAATGAAAAAAAATGACATATTTTACAAAAGCACATTTATTTGTAAACACCAACACGTTACACTGATTCAATTGTGTTGGTTTTTACATAGAATGAATGAATCAACCAATCAGTATGAGCGGAGGCTTAGTTACCCATAATCCCCTTTGGGCATCTGTGTGTTAATGTTCAAATATACAGAATTAGTGCATTATTTTAAAATTAACAGATGTGTTATATATCACTTTGTACATTTTAAGAGTTTACATTAATGTAATTATTCTGTCCGGAATAATTTTATTTTTAAAGCAAAACCATAATTTAAACCTGCTTTCCATTTCAAGACCTCTGCCTCATTGTGGGACCACTGTATCCTGTCAGGATAAATGACGCTTTCCTACAGCAGGGGGCAGAGCGCACAAAGACAAGAGCGGGCTCATTGGCTGTTTGGGTTTGTGATTGCCATTGGTTCTATTAGAAGCTTTGCCGGTATTTAAACTCAAAATCAGCTTCTTAGTAGCTGAGAGCATATGGGAGGCAAAATTTAAAGTTACCGGTTATCTGTAGCTTCCGATACGTTTTTAGGCAGTTTATTGGTTTAGCGTTAAAAAAGATAACTTTTCAGTTAGCTGATTACCAGTTATTGAAGCTAACGTTTTGGTTAGCCACTATGTGTTTTTATATATATATATATATACATATATATATATATACATATATATATATATATATATATATATATATATATATACATATATATATATATATACATATATATATATATATACACACACACACACATATATATATGCGTGCGCACACACACACACACACACACACGTTGCTCGTGGGGAACCATAGCCTCTAGATTGGGTAGTGTTTATAAAATAGGTACCATTTTTCATGTGTGGTAATAAATTAAGCAAAATTTTGACAATGAGTTGGAACGGCGTGCGAGTCCAGAATGTTTTTAGATCCTTAGACCTCAACAGTTTTTAAAAGAAGAACTCAACTCTTTTATTTCCTGTTAATTACTTAATTTTTTAAATGTTAATTTACTGTCTTAATGTATTTATACATTAAGACAGTTGTTGTTATATACACACTATTATCATCATTATCATTATCAGTATTATACATATATGTATAAACTTTATTCCTGGATACTAATTTGGACATCCTCTGGACCTCCTTCCTCACCAATGTGAAGTCTGTACAGTGCCATAAATCATTGTATTTCTGTGATGCCATGAAACGTTTTGCGATTATTCCCAAGAGGAAAAATAACTTCTGGAGATTACAAATGTTACTCCAGATGCATTGAGTTAGTTCCATTTATGTTTGGTGGGGTGGTGGGTGCAGAGAAAAATCTTAAATGAGAGAAGACATGGGTTCCATAGGTTGCAGCCAAAGGCTCCAGATTAAACGAATTAAGTAATTCAGTAGTTTTTACAACTAACTACATCTATTTCTGTAATCCTCTGGATTATTTAATACTGTTCATAGAAGCAGACAGCATGGTGGTTTAGTGGTTAGCACTGCTGCCTAACAGGAAGAAGGTCCCAGGTTCACTTCTGTGTGGAGTTTGCATGTTCTCTCCGTGTTTGGGTGGGTTTCCTTCAGGTGCCCTGGCTTCTTATTTTATAGCTATTATTGTTAAATAATAAGGAAGTAGACAATTCACTTAACATATACTGTTTGCGAAAACTGATCATGTGCAGTTATGGGAAATACATTTTAAAAGATTTTAGCCGCGGTGTATGTAAACGTCTGGCTGTAAATGTATACTGCTGTCCTTACAATCTTTCGGTCATAGTTCTCCCCGCTACTGTAGGTGGTGGTCAGTGTGGAGGAGCATTCCTCCAGGTACCAAGGCTTGCGTCCACTTTCGGCTGTACTGGAGATGGAGATGGTATAAATTGAGTTGGTGTAGCCATCACAGGAGCAGTGGTCTCTGCTGCGCCCACCATTGCCTGAAGCCCACACGAAGATGGAGCCTCGACCCTTCCTCCCCTAGCAGAAGCAGGAAAAAAGAATGGATACAGAGAGGATAAGAGGGAAGGTTTGCCTACATACTCAATGGGTTTTACTTTTGCTTACTTTTTAGAAGTGATTTTACATCTGTCACACAGAAGGACAGAGGTCAACGTTAAGGCAAAAAAAACTAGAAACGACTACTCTCAGCAAGAGCGAAGGTGGCAGCAAAGGCAGTATGTCAGCACTCCTTTGAGTGTCTGGCAACAGATCTTTTAGCAGATCCAATTTAAATCATGTTTCAGCACAGCAAAACATGTCTGAGGCTTTCCTCTTTGGAAATGTTGGCACTGCTGAGCACAGTGATATGTTAATTTTTTTTTTTTCTTCAGTCAGGCTGACAGAATGTCAAGGTGAAATCCTCACTGCACACCAGTGCCACGCTACAGCAAGAAAGGCTCAACTGTGGACTAGATCCTTTGCTGACTGACAACAGACTTCATTTACTTTAAATACAACCAAATAATGTCAGTTTGTGTGATCTGTTGGGAGGTGTGGGTAGTAATGTGCTTCTTGGAGTGCTTTTAAAAGGAACAAGTACTTTTCTTGCTGCTTTTTTCAAACTTTATTTCCATGATTAAGAAATTTCTTTGAGCCAGTAATCTACACTGAACAAAAATATAAACTGTTTTTGTTCCTATTTTTCATGAGCTGAACTCATGAAACATCTAAAACATTTTCTATGTACACAAAAGACCTGTTTCTCTCAAATACTGTCCACAAATCTGTCTAAATCTGTGTTACTGAGCACTTATCTTTGCTGAGATAATCCATCCCACCGCACAGGTGTGGCATATCAAGATGCTCATTAGACAGCATGATTATTGCACAGGTGTACATGGCCCAAGCATGGGGCCACCTCTGAGTCTGGTCTGCTTGAGGTTTCTTCCTCAGAGGGAGCTTTTCTTTACCACTGTCGCCTGTGTGCTTGCTCTGGGGGTTGGTAAGGTTAGACCTTACTTGTGTGAAGTGCCTTGGGGCTATATAAATGAAATAAATTGAAATTGAGAAATAGGTCTTTTCTGTATATAGAAAATGTTTTAAATCTTTGAGTTCACCTCATGAAAACTGGGAGCAAAAACAAAATTGTTGTGTTCAGTGTAGTTTTTGCTTCAGTACATTTACCATAATGCCTTCTTTACAGTCAGTCTGCTCCATGGGGGGACAGCTGCTGCAGGTGCTGAGGTGTTGAGTGAAAGAAAAATAATCACCACCTGTTTTTGGATTATGATGGGAACGTGATGACAGACAACACAGAACAAGAAGCAGCTAATGACAATCCCTGTCCACACATCTGACCACACTTTCTGTTACAAAATCTAACAAGGAATACCATCATCTCCACTTTAAAAATTTCATCTTTCCACCTCCGCAAGCAGACTGAAGGCTCGACAGAAGCTCAGGAGAAAGCAGACTTGTGTTTTATAAAGGTCCAAGTACATTTGTCATTTAAACAATTGCTTATTTGTCAGGAATCATGGGTGTTATTTTTGGATGTCCTCACCTGCGGTGCATCCAGAAAGTCTTCCCAACGCTTCACTTTTTCCACATTTTATTATGTTACAGCCTTATTCCAAAATGAAGTAAATTCATTTTTCCCCTCAAAATTCTACTCACAACACCCCATCATGATAATATCAAAAAAATCAATGTACATGAGCCCATATCTACACAAGCAGCAGAAATGGGGGGAGCACCACAGGATTTAGAATTTTCACATGACTACTGTAAGAAGATGACCTAGATATAGGGTTAAAGAAAGTAACTCATGCTTTGAGTAGTTTATTAAAAATTTGTTACTTTGATTTCAGTAGGTTTCTGATGGTCATTCTGCTTTGTGTACACCTGATCTGTCAGATCTCAGAAATGAAACAGAGTCCGTCCTGATTAGTATTTGGCTGTTAAACCATTCTGGAAGACCAGTGACTGTGTGTGTTTCTCCATATAGAACTGGAGTTGTGTCAGCAAGGGCATCCGCAGTAAAACGTGCCAAATTCCAATGCTGATCTGTACTGTGTCCTTTGTGGCAGCCCTGAACAATGGGGGTGGGGGTGGGGGGCAGCCGAAAGACAAACCACAACAACTTGACTATGTTTCTTAAAGAGGAATTTTCAGGTTAAGTGTGTACTCACAAAGCCATCCATACCATGCCCAAGCATGTTATGCCCCCAAAGTCCAGTTCATTTGACTAGTGCAAGTGCTTTGGGCCGTGCCCATACTGTGGCTGCATCTCTCTCTTTGATCAAAAGATTTCTTGTTGATTTTGGGGAACAAATTCTCCATCCATCCATCCATCCATTTTCTTCCGCTTTATCCAGAGTTGGGTCGCGGGGGCAGCAGCTCAAGCAAAGCCGCCCAGACCTCCCGATCCACACACACCTCCCCCAGCTCCTCCGGGGGAACCCCAAGGCGTTCCCAAGCCAGCCGAGGGACGTAGTCCCTCCAGCGTGTCCTGGGTCTTCCCCGGGGCCTCCTCCCGATGGGACAAGCCTGGAACACCTCTCCAGCGAGGCGTCCAGGGGGCATCTGGAAAAGATGCCTGAGCCACCTCAACTGGCTCCTTTTGACATGGAGAAGCAGTGGCTCGACTCAGAGCTTCTCCCGAGTGACCGGGTTCCTCACCCTATCTCTAAGGGAGTGCCCAGCCACCCTGTGGAGTAAACCCATCTCGGCCGCTTGTACTCGCGATCTCGTTCTTTCGGTCATGAGCCAAATCTCATGACCATAGGTGAAGATCGGAACGTAGATCGATCCGTAAATCAAGAGCTTTGCCCCCCCCTACTCAGCTCTCTCTTCACCACAACAGTGACCACATCACTGCACATGTTGCACCGATCCGTCTATCG
Organism: Thalassophryne amazonica; assembly: GCF_902500255.1. NCBI lineage: Eukaryota > Metazoa > Chordata > Actinopteri > Batrachoidiformes > Batrachoididae > Thalassophryne > Thalassophryne amazonica. The sequence continues at coordinate 59,080,110 of NC_047107.1, read as the reverse complement.
ATCTCATGCTCCATCTGTCCCTCACTTGTGAACAAGACCCCGAGATACTTAAACTCCTCCACTTGAGGCAAGGACACTCCACCGACCTGAAGAGGGCAAAGCACCTTTTTCCGGTCGAGAACCATGGCCTCGGATTTGGAGGTGCTGATCTTCATCCTGGATGCTTCACACTCGGCTGCAAACCGCCCCAGTGCACGCTGAAGGTCCTGATTTGACGAAGCCAACAGAACCACATCGTCCACAATCAGCAGAGACGAGATTCTGTGGTTCCCAAACCAGACCCCTCTACACCCTGGCTGCGCCTAGAAATTCTGTCCATAAAGATAATGAACAGAACCGGTGACAAAGGGCAGCCCTGGCGGAGGCCAACGTGCACAGGAAACAGGTTTGACTTACTACCGGCAATGCAAACCAGGCTCCTGCTGCGGCCATACAGGGACCAGATAGCCCTTAACAAAGGACCCCGGTCCCCGTACTCCCGGAGCACCCCGCACAGGGTGCCCCGAGGGACATGGTCAAACGCCTTCTCCAAATCCACAGCACATGGACTGGTTGGGCGAACTCCCATGAACCCTCGAGCACCCGATGGAGTGTGTAGAGCTGGTCCAGTGTGCCGCGACCAGGACGAAAACCACACTGCTCCTCCTGGATCCGAGGTTCAACTATCGGTCGAATTCTCCTCTCCAGTACTCTGGAATAGACCTTACCGGGTTGGCTGAGGAGTGTGATCCCCCTGTAGTTGAAACACACCCTCCGGTCCCCCTTCTTAAACAGAGGGACCACCACCCCGGTCTGCCAATCCAGAGGCACTGTCCACAACCACCACGTGATGTTTCAGAGGCGTGTCAGCAAAGACAGTCCCACAACATCCAGAGATTTAAGGTACTCCGGATGGATTTCATCCACCCCAGGAGCCTTGCCACCGAGGAGCTTTCTAACCACCTCGGTGACTTCTGCCTGGGTAATGGATGAGTCTGCCTCTGAGTCCCCAGTCTCTGCTTCCTCTTCGGAAGACATGACAAGGGGACTGAGGAGACAGTGCTGGTGGAGAGCTGCTTCCACCTCCTGAGGCGTCGGATGGTTTGCCAGAATTTCTTTGAGGCCGACCAATAGTCCTCCTCCATGGCCTCCCCGAGTTTTTGCCTCTGCGACCGCACGGGCTGCGGCACGCTTGGCCTGCCAGTACCTGTCAGCTGCCTCTGGGGTCCCACCTACCAACAAAGACAAGTAGGACTCCTTCTTCAGCTTGACAGCATCCCTTACTTCCGGTGTCCACCACCGGGTTCGGAGATTGCCGCCACGACAGGCACCAGAGACCTTGTGATCACAGCTACGAGCAGCCGCATCGACAATGGAGGTGGAGAACATGGTCCACTCGGACTCCATGTCTCCAACCTCCCCCAGGATCTGGGAGAAGCTTTCCCAGAGGTGGGTGTTGAAGACCTCACTGACAGAGGGTTCTGCCAGTTGTTCCCGGCAGACCCTCACGATACGTTTGGGCCTGACAGGTCTGACCGGCTTCCTCCCCTCCCAGCGGATCCAACTCACCACCAGGTGGTGATCGGTAGACAGCTCAGCTCCTCTCTTCACTCGAGTGTCTGAGACATGAGCCGAAGGTCAGATGATACGACTACAAAGTCGATCATCAACCTCCGGCTCAGGGTGTTCTGGTGCCACGTGCACTTATGGACACTCTTGTGCTCGAATATGGTGTTCGTGATGGACAAACTGTGACTAGCACAAAAGTCCAACAACTGAACACCACTCGGGTTCAGATCGGGGAGGCCGTTCTTCCCAATCACCCCCCTCCAGGTCTCACTGTCACCGCCCACGTGGGCGTTGAAATCCTCCAGGAGAACAATGGAGTCCCCAGTCGGAGCGCTATCTAGTACCCCTCCCAGGGACTCCAAGAAGGTCGGGTACTCTGCACTGCCGCTCAGCCCGTAGGCCGAGACAACAGTGAGAGACCTGTCCCCGACCCGAAGGCGCAGGGACGCGACCCTCTCGTTCACCGGAGTGAACTCCAACACATGGCGACTGAGCTGGGGAACAATAAGGAATGCGACCCCAGCTCTCCGCCTCTCCCCATGGGCAACGCCAGAAAAGTGGAGCACCCAGCCCCTCTCCAGGAGTTGGGTACCAGAGCCCAAGCTGTGCGTGGAGGTGTGCCCGACTATCTCCAGTCGGTATCTCTCAACCTCCCGCACAAATTCTATTAAATGAATTTGATTTAGCCAATACTTGAAAGGTGGCTCTTTATAATAAAAAAGTACACAACAAACCAACTGCCAGTCACAGAAATCTAATAAAGGTCCACATAAGACACTGGAGTTGGAGCTTTGTTGGATGAACGGCATCAGCTGCCTCATTCATGCTTTTGGTTATTAAGTCGTACAAAAACACCAAGACTTCATAACATCCAAGCATATTTATCCAGGTGTACAGGTCGGTCTATATAACATATCAATATTCATAATTACTCTCTGAAAACCTCAACCTCCTTTCACTGTCCCGAGTCAAATTTTCTTCCACATTTGGATACTTTGACAGAATCTTCATCTATGCTCAGGGTCTTTGTGAGATCCCTCCATCCCGCAAAATTAAATTTGCCAGAAATACTGGTGCGTCATACATATTTAGCATTTCACCAAATTTTCGCTGAACACCGAGTAACAACTGAACAAGCTGCATTCTGTGTACAGCCAGGCAGCTGTCTGACATTCCACCCAAGACTGCAGAAGAGATTTCACACTGCGTTAAAATACACACTCCAGATGTAGTTAGCGGAGGACAATCAAAGTGTGAATACAGACAAGTCCATGTGCCAATAACAGGGCATTAATTCATTCTCAATTACTTCTCATTATTTACCTTCCCAAACCAATGCCTATTAATTTTTCAATCAGAAAAGTGCATCTGCTGAAGTGACAGAGGTGAAAATGAACTGAACCACAAAATGTCTCTGGTGAACACGGTGCAAGGTAAAAGTTCAGCCAGAAGTCAGTGAGACAGTCAAACAGACTGTTGCTGAGCATCAAACTGTTTGCCAGGACACAAGCCTCAATCTTCTTCATGCACACGCAGACAAAAGAGAAGAAAAGGTGGAATGGCGGTTTTTTTTTTTTTTTTTTTTTTAAACACAAGGCTTCTATCAGGTAGCAGTAAGTATGTGTGATTGAGAAGAGGATCAGACAGGAGCAAACGCCAACAGATGAACACAATACAAGTTCTTGGAAGAGCAGTTAGCAAAAGAAAGGGGAGGACCGAGAAAGAAAGAACTTATGAGGAAGAGAGGACAGTAATATGCAAGAGAATGAGAAAAAACATATGAAACTGGAAAACAATGTAGACACATAAAAGCCAAACAATACAAGAGCTCTGGAGTTTATTTGGTTTAATGCTTCAATTCCTGGGAAAGCTTCATAGTTATAATTATTATTATTATTTTTTGGTATAAAAATGCTATAAAAGAAGAATGGAACTTGCCACTGTGTGAGCAGCAACTCTACTTCAGAATTTCTCGAACACAGCTTTAAAATGGCGTAAATTACCATCATATTTTGGCTAAACTTAATGTGATATACACAAGGCATCAATGGTATATCTAAAGTGGAACTGAAGAGCATCTCGCATTAAATAAAGGTCTTCCTTCACTTGCTTCCTGCAACTTTAAGAATGACGTTAAAATTGTGCTGCTGCCTTATAAGACTAAATGGTTTGGTGCCTACTTATCTTGCTACACTTGTTAAACCTTATGTGCCTTCTCATGCTCTGCAATCACAGGATGCAGGATTGCTGTGTTCCCAGGGTTAAAAAGAAGTCAGCAAGTTTTAGAGCCTTTGCTTATTGTGCTCCTACACTGTGGAAGAGATTGCCTGTTGCCATTAGAAAGTCCAGTTCATTTGAATCTTGTTTTCCCCCCAGAGACCCACTGTTATTTTTTTTTTAACATTTATTAATTTATATTTTGTTTTTCCAAAACCAAAAAAAAAAAATCCAAGACCCAGAGGCCCTACAAAGTAATAACTAAAATAAAAACACACACTCATGACAAGCAGTTCAATCAGGTCCACTGAAAGATGGCACCTGTGTTTGGCTTTGCCGTTGCTGTTGCTCGTGTACCTGTTGTGTGTTTTCTATTGTTAGTCTTCTTGCTGGTCTACGATGGTCTTGCTGCTGACTGGGTGTATGATCGTCAGGCTCTGCTAAATATCAGAGCTTCTATGGAAAATCTGGATGCTCCATTTTCATCTTTTGGTGACGTGCCCTTTCAGTGGCCTTCGTTTGTGACATTAGCTGGTGATGCTAGTGCCAGTCAGTGCTACAGGAGCTTCCCTGAATGCAGACAGAGGAGGGGGAGAATAGCTGGGTTCCAGGGGAGGCTGAGGCTGCTCTGGAAAATGTTGTGGGAAGACGTCGTTGTTGCCTTTTGATCAACCTGCTGTCTTCAGACGCGTGGATGTATGGCCGGTCTTCCTCTGTGAATCATCACGGGGGGGGGGGGACTCGCTGTCTCCGCAGGTGTTTCTTGCCTTCCCCAAGGCTGTTATGCCATCCTGGCATGCGGAACCAACCGGTGCAGTGGATCATCTCTGCCGGTCTTGCGCACCTTGCCCCGGCTGTCCTCAGCGGTGAACCTGGCTCCGGCTACTTTTAGGACGGCGCATTTCGTTACAAATAAGACCTTTGTCCTGAGCGATTATATTCTCTCCAAGGACCAGGACTTTTTGTTTCTGACTGAAATATGGCAGAGGGAAACGGACCACGCTCCTCTTATTGAACTTTGTCCCAAAAATTACAGATTCTTCAGCTCACCATGTTCTTCAGGACGTGGAGGAGGACTTGCTGCAGTTTTTAAGAGCAGAATCATGTGCCAATGGGTGAGCACACAGACTTTCTTATTATTTGAATCTCAGATCTTGGAAGTTGGAAGAATCTGTCCTTTTTATTGTGTTTTAATATACAGTCCATGTCCATGCACCTCCTTCTTGTGGGCGTTCATTGACTTTTTGTCTGACCATCTGAAGCTGTCGAGAGTTTTAATTGTTGGAGATGTTAATTTCATGTTGATGATGCTTCAGATAAATCTGCCACTAAATTCATCACTAACATAACTCCTCCCCCTGAATGAATGACTGTGTTCGCAGTTTAAAGAGAACCTGTGGAAAAGTGGAGCGTTTGTGGACATCCACAAAGCTCTAGATCCACCTCCTTCATTTAAAGGTGCTTTTAATTTTTTAAACTCATTTTTAAGTTGACAGAACCCCAAAATTTTATTTGACACAATTAGAGATATTGTCACACCTGCATCTCCTGCTACAACCATTCAGTCAAATGAAGACTGTGAGAACTTTTTGACCTTTTTTAATCAGTAAAATTCATAATATCTGGGTAAACGACAATGCCTCTCTTCCTTCTCCTGTCCTGTGTTTCACCTGAACATCAGTACTGGACAATTTCACACAAAAAAATCAATGAAAGAGCTCATTAGTCTGGTTGAGAGAATGAAACCTTCCACCTGCCCACTTGATATCATCCCCATTTCATTATTTAATAAGGTTAAGGTTCTCACCACTGGCCCGTGTGGTTTATCAATAATCAACAGATCATTGATTTCTGGCTGTGTCCCTCAGTATTTTCAACAGGCTAAAAAAATAAAAAATACATGTGACCCATGGGATGCAAACCCACGCTTTCCAGAAGCTCTGGTTGCCAGTCAGAAACTTTACCACTGAGCTACCATTGCTGGCCTGTGAAAGGTGCAGGAAACTGCCTGACATCAGGAAGGACATGGACGTAATTAAAAAACAATTAAAATCACACAGCATATAACAACATTGCATTATATTGGATCCCTCTTATCAAGCGGACAATACAAATATGATCCGTCTGTTCCTCTGTAGATGACCCATGGTCACAGATGTACAGTCCTGAAATGACATGAATGAGAAGCAATTCACTCGTCTCATGTCCACATGTGCTGGCGGTGTGTCCAGCCAGCCTGCGCGCATCCTGCCAGCGTGCCGCAAGACTGATACCGCGTCATGTGGAACACAGCTCACGTGGGTGACGTGACAGTCAGATCACCTGCTGCGTGTTATGATCAGATGGTCCATTTCAACCTGGGGGATATAGGTTTCTTAGGTATCTTGTTTGTGCCCCTGAGGAGTTTGTTCCCTCAGTGATTAAGAACCTTGGTTCTCTGTCCTCCTTTGCTCACTTAGCAGTCAGAAATCTGGGTGTTACATTTAACCAGGATCTCAAATTTGATGCAAACATTACCCCTCTCGTGCAATCATGCTTCTTTCATTTACGGACCTTAGAAACACTGTGTCTCAAGCTGCGCTGGAACAGATCATTCATGCCTTCATTTCTTCATGTCTTGATTACTGTAATTCGCTGTTCCCTAGCCTCAGTAAGTCTTTGCTGGACCACCTACAAATGGTCCAGAATGCGGTTGCAAGGCTCCTTACAAGGTCATCCAAGTTGTCTCATGTAACACCCATTCTGTCCCATCCACCCATAATTATTACTTTATTACTTCTATTTTGTCATTTGAATTTTAAATGTTCCACAAAGGAAATGTTTTCACTTTCTTGCATCATCCATGTATGTTTAACGTATTAATTATATTATGTGCTGATGTTGAATTTACAAAATAAAATCGCGCAAGCACACTACAGATGATTTACCACCACCTGCTGGAATGGCACGAGTCCACCAATGTAATTTGTTGTGTGGGCCGCCAGAAGAGGAGGTACTGCTGGCCCACCACCAAAGGGCGCCCTGCCTGAAGTGCGGGCTTCAGGCACGAGAGGGCGCTGCCGCCACGGACACAGCCGGGAGTGAGAGCTGGCACTCATTAATTCCTGACAGCTGTCACACATTCTTCATCATCGCACTCCATAAAACCCAGACGTCATCTCCACCTCATCGCCGAGATATCGTACTTCATTGGAGGTAATATCCTCAGCCGTTTGTTTTGCAATATATCTGTATATTGTGAGTGTTTGCAGGAGTACCGGTTCCTCTTTCTGTGGAAGCTGAGTGAGTGCAGGACGGCACTCTTTTCCCCTGAGGAATCACTGCGGTACTCTACAGAATATTGAGTGAGAGGTGGAGGTGGCATTCCCACCGTTGTTGTTACTGAGTGTACACACACCCACACTTGACTGTCTTTGTTCTCGCCAGCAGTACCAGATCCGACAGTCGGGGACGGTGATCACCTGGGAATTCGGGACTTGGCGGCTCCAGTATTCACCAGGTTCTGTGGCGGCGGAAATCGTGTGGTTCCGGCTCCTCTCAGGACAGACGTCTTCTATCCTCGAGCCTGCCCACACGTCACCTTTGTGGATTGACTGTAATTATATTCTGAGATTGTCTGTATGTTCGTTGTGCACATTTCACAACATTAAATTGTTACTTTTTGGCTCATCTATTGGCCGTTCATTTGCGCCCCCTGTTGTGGGTCCGTGTCACTACACTTTCACAACATAATTATCATACCATTGTTCAGTCTTGTTTGCTAATATCCGTAGTTTGTCCAAAAATATTAGTCCCATCAGCTTTCTGTTTTGGCGGCATTCATCCTTGACCCAAAATACTTAAGAATACCAAGCAGCAAATGTCAGCTCTCCCCAGTTTGTCCGAGTTTGAAGTTACACACATGCATGCTCACACGCAGAGATTTGTGTCTTTTCTGCATTCTGCCACAACAGGTGCTTTTATTTTTACAGACCCAAAAACAGAAATGTGGCAGACAACATCAAACACACTACACTTCTCAGTCATGGGAATGGCAATATGGCACTTAACTAAACTGACTAAACCAATTGAACTACAAAAACACAATAAATCAATAACACAAACAACACTGTTAAAAAAAAAAACTAAGATTAACCACGATAACAACATTTGAAACCCCAAAACCTCGAAGTCCCCTGATGCCTTGCAGCACAACATCCATTGTTCCATCCACTGTCTCCAAAAAATATTAGTCTTATCAACTTTCCCTTTTCACAGCTTTCATCCTTGACCCACAATATATAAGCATATCAATGGGCAAATGTCAGCTGTTCACAGTTTCTCCATGATCGAAACCATACACGCGCACCAACAGGCACACAGAGGCTACTTGTCTATTATAATATACACTGAACATTAATATAAACGCAACATAAGACCTAAAACTACTGATCACTACTTGGGGCAACACCACATACAGCAACAGAAAGCACAGCATAGAACAAAGCCAGAAGAAGAACCCAGCTGTCAGCACAGCATAACTTTCCCATTCTGAACTGGAATGATATTAACAAATTGTCAACTGAACTTGAAGTTCAAAAGGGGACATTTATACTGTGTACCATTACTGGACATGTTGATTTACGTTATACTGCACAGGCAAAGTTAAACATCCTTGTGACCAGTCTCACGAGAGCATCGAGTCAACCTTTGAAGAA